>NW_017670841.1:421744-435747 GCF_001879085.1 Nicotiana attenuata | reverse complement strand
AGTTTAAGAAAAAATGAAAACTTTTAGAATTTGTGGTCCTAAACAAGTTAAAAAGGGGCCCAGAGTATTTGTGTGTATATATATACTTACTCCGTTTCAACTTTATCGTTGAACATCGTTTGGCTCGGCATGGAGTTTAAGAAAAAATGAAAACTTTTAGAATTTGTGGTCCTAAACAAGTTAAAAAGGGGCCCAGAGTATTTGTGTGTATATATATACTTACTCCGTTTCAATTTATGTGAACATGTTTGGCTGGGCATGGAGTTTAAGAAAAAATGAAAACTTTTAGAATTTGTGGTCCTAAACAAGTTAAAAAGGGGCCCAGAGTATTTGTGTGGTTATAAAAGCTTCTCATTAAGGGTACAATTGTAAGTCTAAGCTAAATTGTATCCAAATTTAGAAAGGGGTCGTTCTTTTTGGAATGGACAAAAAACGAAATAGGTTCACATAAACTGGAACGGAGGGAGTATATATTAAGAAACACTAAATATATGCAGATATTTGACTGTTAATAGAGTTATTATTGTATATTAACTTGAAATTGTTGTACCAACCCATAAAACTTCAAATCTTGAATAGAGAAGCAATTAGCCCGTCAAAAGTCAACTTAACTCTCAACAGCTATATATAACAGTTTTTTAGTACCAACTTGCAACATTAATTAAGGGATAACACTTAAACAATGATTTCTGCATATGTTTTTTAAATTCTGGTTTTGCTAGTTCAACCAGCAAGATAGGTCTAAACAAATATAAGCATTAATCAAGGGGCAACACTTCAATGAGTAGTATTTGGCCAAATTTTTAAGTAGAATCAGAAGTCGTTTTTGAGAGGGTTAAAAAATAACTTCTCCCTAAAATTTTAAAAAATATATATATATATATTTAGAAGTACTTTTTAAAAATTTGACAATTGTTAATTACGGTTTAAAAGTACTTTGAAAAATATTATAGAGAATAAATTGATTTTGAAAAATACTTTGAAGAGCATATGATTCTTTCCAATTGGTAATTGTGGGTGGTAATTTGCGTTAATTTTTTATACGCTATTTGACAGTAGCATAGAGTATAGAATAGGACAAGCAAAGAGGGGATTATATCTTCTATTTTTCAATTAAAATGGTACGATGAGGTAACAAACTTTGTCGTTTAATATACTGCTTTTCTTGCATGGATGAGTAATTTGATTGGTGGGTGAAAAAATAGGCTGGGTAACCCCTGGATAAATGCCAATCAACACGTACAGAGGATAAATTATATTTTCTTTGCTTTGCTTGTACTGTTTTTTTTGTTCTCTGTTTCCAAATTCAACTGGAAAACCTTCTTCTGCAAATCCTTTTTGGTAAAACAAATTCCAAGTGTCCTCTTGGTCATCAAGTAAATGCATCCTGAAAGGATCCTTGGGAGAGCTAGCATATTGAGCGACCTCAATGTCTCCACTAGTCAACAAAACCCGACTCCTTTTTACCATCAACAAAGATGACTTCCAGTTCACGATTCAGCATGTTTGCTTGTTCAATGTTGTACCCCACCATATCGTTCTCAAGGGTTGGAGCATGCAATCGTGGTGAACTTGAATCGCCAATCGAGGAATTTCCAGCTTGCAAGTTGTTGTTCGGACTGTGCTTGATGAGCTCTTCCTTGAGGGAATCAACATTTTCAATACCTCGTTGTAAGATCTCAAAAAGACTCTCGAGGGCTTCCTTTTGATGGAGTCCATCATGTTGTTCCTCCATTACCACCTTCATCTGTGATTCAACTTCATCTTCTGCTTCATTTGCTATGTCTCTGGCCTTTTCGTGCAAATTCTCCGTTTGTTCACCATCAGAATTATCAAGAAGCTCTTGCAGAGAATCAACCTTCTCGTAGAGTAAATTCAAACTTTCCACATGAGTGTCCAATAGATCTAACTTTGATAGCAAAAGCTGAAGCTGTTCTATTGTTCCCATTAGAGAAGCCAATGCAACGTATGCAGCCATCTCTCTCTGTAATTCTGCAGTAAAGGAATGAATTATTGGACTAGGTTGACACTTAAAAATGACAGATATGGCAAACAAACATAAAAGTTGTCATTGTTTTAACAATTGATATTTGACTTTTAACCCAATTACTTTTTGTATATTAACTTGAGATTGTTGTAACCAATCCATAAAACTTTAAATCTTGGATCGTCTTTGACGGAAAGCAATTAGCCAGTCAAAAGTCAACTTAACTCTCAACAACTATATATGACAACTTTTTAATACCAACTTGCAGCATTAATTAAGGGATAACACTAAACAATGATTCTGCACATGTATTTTTAATTCTGATTTTGCCAGTTCAACCAGCAAGATAAGTCTAAACAAATATAAGCATTAATCAAGGGGCAACACTTGAATGAGAAGTCAGATGTTAACATAAAACTTTTTCCAACTCTAGTTTAGCTAAAGTCAAAAATACCTAGTATGACTAAACTATCCTTAATTAAATATTTAATGTGAGGAATAAGAATTTTTTTTAGGGATATGTACATAAGGGTAATTTTGTAAAAACAAATTGAATTCTTTCTTGATTATGTAAATGGACACTTATTTTGGACCAAAATAAAAAAGTAAATTGGTCACTTATTGTGGACCATAGGGAGTAGATATTAACAAAGAAGAATAGTCAATGCAAAAATAAATTACAGCATAAATATAAGCTCTCTTATCTGCTAAATTCCTTTTTTAATGAGTGAATATCTTAAAACCCTCCTAAACTATCATGTTTTTGTCAGTTACATACTTAAACTATTCGGTCTCCCCAAAATCCCCCATTAACTATATTCCCCTATATATTAAAAACCCCTTGTCAATTTTTTAATGAATATGTTATAAGGTGTTACGAAATTATACATTTCGTAACTTTAATTGTTTCTTTTAGTCTTTACATTTTTAGTCCAGAAGTTTGTCTATTTTCAATTAGTTGTCTAAGTCCCCAAATTAGCTGGCTGACTCAAGGGACACGTGATTTAGTCTAATTGCTTTGTCTAAAATTTATTATTGGGGGTGGGGGAGGAGGGGATGATGTATTAGCATTGAATGTAATTTAGGTGATGGCATGAAATTGAGGAAGTGTGAAGTCCAGGGTGCCTTGATTATAGGAGTTATTGAGGATTTGATGTCCTAATTCTCTGGAAGGATTTTTAGGAACTGAAACGCTTGGAATTTTTTTTTTAACGTGATTCACGGTCAAGATTATGGGTTTCATTAAGGGATGTAATTAATTAGCTGCTATATTGGTTAATCACGGAATGCTGCTAGGATTTCATAAAATTTTCTTAGATATTGTCTATTTGTGTTTTGTCTCTTATTTATTTAATCCGTATGTATTGAACTTATATAATTAATTTAATTATATTAGCCCATAATATTTATTTGGGCCAATATATCTTGAATTTAAAATATAGTCCAAATTATTTTATGGATTTAAGTTTAATAAAATTTATATGCCTACAAAGAGAAGCACCTTAATAAAAGCAGAGATCTCTAGCTTATGGACTGTGAAGGAATTTTGGATTGAACTGTATATTGGTCGATATCTCTCTCTTGAATTTTGGTAAATTTGTTTGCCTCACTAATGTTGTGAAAGATTCTTTATAAGAGAGTGTAATGATTTTTTCTTTTTGTGGGAGGAAAGTTTCCTGTGAAGAATAATGTGAATGACGGCATTTTCCTAGTTGAGGTGAGACAATAACAGCAACAAATATCATAATTATAATAGTAGTTGTACTTACATTATTTCCTCTCTATTTTATATTATTATTTTTATTATTATTTATTGAAATTATTTGAGCATTTTAACATTAAAAATATTCCATGACCCATGTTAGGTGGCTTATAAGTTGAGGTTAACCACAATTAAGGAACAACATTTAGATTTAAAATATTATTCATCAACTATGTCTGACCTCTACTTAATTAATGCCTCTAACATGGATGAGTCATAAATATTTTTATTTGAATATCGTTTTCCTAATATGGTGTTACCTAGAACAGATATAGAGCACAACTTATGGATTCACGAGAATGCAGTAGCTTTTGCACAGTCCGTGTATATATTATTAAGAAACACTAAATATATGCAGATATTTGACTGTTAAGAGGGTTATTGTCGTATATTAACTTGAGATTGTTGTACCAACCGATAAAACTTCAAATCCTCAATCGACTGTGACGGAAAGCAATTAGCCAGTCAAAAGGCACCTTAACTGTCAACGGCTATATATAACAATTCTTTAGTACCAACTTGCAGCATTAATTAAGGGATAACCTTCAACAATGATTCTGCATATGTATTTTTAATTCTGATTTTGCCGATTCAACCAGCAAGATAAGTCTAAACAAATATAAGCATTAATCAAGAGGCAACACTTCAATGAGAAGTCAAGATTTTAACATAAAATTTTATCCAAGTATAATTTAGCTAAAGTTAACTGGCGTGCTAAATCTTTAGAACTACTAGCTAACTGTAGCAATAATTAAGAGATAGCAAATTTAATAACAGTTTTTATTTAACTCCTTATGATCTTTTAAATTATCTAGCTACAAGCTGTCTTTTTCAGGTAAAAAAAAAGAAGAAGGAAAAATGAACCTGCGTCGACTGCTAGGAGAAATTTTTATTCAACATGTGCACAAACTTACAGATTTGGCCATACTTGCATTGCAGTACTAGCAAGAGCTAATATTTTGCTCTAATGAATTTAAAGGCAGAATTTGTACCAGATCTTTGTTAATAGGCGCTAACAGAGAAAGAATGTAATCGGAATTGGAAAACTTGGCGGTGGCGCAGCCATCAGCAGGTGGAAGCATTGCCGGAGATGGAGTTTCTTTCTTTCCTTTTAATCCAAACAAGTGTCGCGCAGCCACGTGTCATTTTAGGAAGGTAATTGTTTCACTTTTTTTTATTTTTTTTATAAGTTTGGGTGTGTAAAAGGTTGTTGATGTTCGACCAAAAATGCATATATTTATCTATTGTTACCTTACGTTTTAGTACTTTTAATCGTCTTTTGAGTGTTAACTATATTACATTATGCTTAATATTATATTTTAGTTGTGTAGAAATAAAATGGTATGAAAATGAAGAGATTTGAAACAAAATTGGATTAAAGGCGGAAGAAAAAGAAAAACAATTAAATGAATAAAAATGGGGGGACACCCTTTGAGTTTTGTCCCCCAATTTGAAGACAAGAAAAAGGATATTTAGTACAATTGCATTTAGAATGCAGTTGATGACGGGAACGCAGCAAAGGAACGTGAAAACTTATTGCTTTCAGCGCCGGGGCCGGCGCGAGGCGTTACCCTGGACGCTGTGTTACAATGATTTTTCTATTTTAATTAAAACAAGGTTATTTCGGTCCTATACGGTCCTAATTTATATATAAGGAGTCCTAAACCTAATTTTTTAACGTGGAGGAACACACCACGCTGGGAGTAGGCTTCTAACTAGTTTTTCTTCTCTTCTATTCTTTTAGTTTCATATTTTATTAGTTCTAGAGTTTTGGCGTGCTACATGAACTTTGTGGTTTGAAGTTTGAACTGTTCTTATTATTTTATCATATTGGTTTATTTATTCAAGGAATTTTTACCTCCTATAGCAAAGGTTAACACCTTATTTATTTTAAATAAATACCTAAAAATTATATTCTATAAATACCTTTTAATGTTTATAGCAAAATATCTAATTTTGGTTACCTCCTAACCTAAGCCACTAAATACGCTATTCAGTTACACTATTTTCTTTCTCTCTATATTTTGATACATGTCATTCTCTTCCCCCGTTCCCTGAAAATACGATGCTCAATCTCAATCCAACGAGAAACCCTAGCTCTTCCTTGGTGGTAAGACCAAGTTGTGTTCCTGGAATTAGAGAATCGTTTGATGGAAGTTGCCGTAGTCATATGGTGAGCAGCAGATGTGTGGCTCCGCGGTTGATGCTACCGCCGGAGTTTGAGGAGGAAAGCACCCTTTTGAAATTCTACAGATTGGCCGAAGGGGATGTCATACTCATACGGGTACAGGTTGATGAGCACCGAATGACGATCCCTGATGTCGATTCCGTTTGTGTGGGATCATTATCCAAGGTATGGATTGCTTGCATATAGCCTAAAGATTGTGATCTCTTCCTCTATCACCCACTTTCTGGGAAAATTATCCAGCTTCCATCCATTGAAACCTTTCCCTGTGTTAACGGCGTCATCCGTAACTTTTCAATCAAATTAGAAGCCCTGGTATTCAATTAATCGTGATGAAGAAGAAGATTTCTGTTAATATATTTCAATATATTTACAACGTATCGCGCTGTATTTCATTGTACTCATTATCTTTTTTTCATTGTAATTCAATGTATCTCGCTGTATTCCATGTATTTTATTGTATTCACTGTCTTTTTTTTTCATTGTATTTCAATGCATCCCAGTGTATTTTATGTATTTTATTGTATTCACTGTCCCGCTATACGCCCTGAATGTATTCATATATTTTTTTTTATTAATATAATTTATGTATTTAGATGTATTATATAATTTCTCTGAAGATTGCTATATTTTTGGGGTATTTTTCGGTTGAGAATCTTTTTTATAAGTGGAAATACAAAATTTGTGTGTTATGAACTTATAATTGAGTTTGTTGAGTTATATTAGGAATCCATTATGTTAATTGATTCACTTTCCGTTTAAAAACATTATAATCCCCTGTTTCACGCCGTGAATACTGTCGAATACAATATTTTTCAAATACTCATTCAAACAAGCTGAATTTGGCTATATAAAACTCCAGGCATTATTACAGAGTCACATTAATATTCAATCTTGAGAAGTTTTGAGAAATACAAATCACCACAATTTTTTCTAGAACAATGACATGAAAAACTAAAAGAAAAAACAAGAAAGAGAACACAAGCATATAGCAGGCAACACTGGTCATATCTTGTAAAAATATCTGAGGATGACAATATTTGTGTAAATCAGTCAGCTGCAAAACTCAAATTATGCATCTTCCTCTCAAACTTCATCTGCATGTTCACAAATGTAATGTATGTTAAAAGAAACTTCCAGCTGACTATAGAGTAAATGTAAAGTGAAATTGTTAGAGTTCATAGCCCTTTTCTTTATAAGCAACACATATCCACACAGCTTATATGATTCAACATATTTAATTTCAACCAAACCACAATAACATCTCCTACTTATCATTGATGTGTGCGGAATTATTGATTATTGTCTTTTTTTTTTTCCGCAACAATTCATGTGCCGCCTTTTCAAGAGATCAAAGTTATAATTTTGTTGATGTTGTGGGGAAGCCCTGGTATTCAAGAAGTAGACAATGGATAAAGACATGGTTCTCTAAGCAAGACACCTTGCAACAGGTTTGTTGTTCCAAACATATTTCTATCACCAAATATACCTACAATTTGCATTCAGGGCTCTTTCTTTCATTGTAGACAGAAAGATACACAATGTACATTAAAATACAGAGTCTAAAGAATCGAACAAATTAACCGAGGAATCAAATTCACTTTGAGAGACCTAATATTATTTGTACTTCACCTTTACATCTTTGTCTATTCCATGAACATTACTGATTTAGTTTTCCTCTTACATATATCAGGAAGGAATAAGCAAATAATAGCAAGAACAAATAACCATGACTCCCCCCACACACACGCCCAAAATAATGCAATACGCACAAAAGGGTACTATAGAAAACTACAGCAACAACAAACAGCAATGACAAACACTACGAAGCCCTCATAAAAATGAATTTTTGACAGGATTGACAGAGCAGGAATAGCCAAATTCAAATTATGAACATAAGCAAGCTGTATATGGATAGTATGAGCTCGCTAATGAAATAAGATAAACACAACATAAAATGGCTAAATTACTGCATTGACAGAGACCATCCTTAGAAGAGTTTCATAGAACCATTTTCTTAAATATAAATATTTGAGTACTTTATGCAATTAAAAGGCCCTACAGCAAGCACATGCAACGAATATAAAAAACTTTTTATTACAGTCAACAATATACTCCTATTAGTAGCTATGCAGAAGAAATTCTATTTCAATCAACAGGTTAATTCTTACCTAATGATTCAACACAGTTCATGATCAGAAGTCAAAATATTTGATTAATATTGAAAGTTCATCGTTGATGATTTACTTACTTGAACCAATGACATAAACTTTAAGCATATTGTTTCCCATTTCCTCATGGTTTTCCTGGATCTGCTTGGCAAAAGTGACAAGAGGACGACAACATTTATGTAATTCAATTAGCTGCAGCGTCACACTATCTGCAAATCCTTCTGGGATCTCTTGTAAGAGTTTGCATTCTCTGATGCAGACACGCTCAAGGGATTGGAAATAATCATCGGTGGCTCTCCAATATCTAAGATACAGATCCTCAATGAGTAAACACTTCAATTTAGGGAATCCCATCTCTGTTATTTCCCACTCATCGCCTGAGAAGGCATCATCCTTCAATTCAAGCACCTCGAGATTGGGCAACTTGCTAAATATGTTCATGCAATTCCATGGAATACAAGTACCACTAAGTGTCAACTTCTTGAGATTTTGAGGGAAAGAACCTGGACTTGGATTTATTAAACACGGCAGCCGGTCGGAAACAAAATCAGTCGGAACTGTAACATTTAGTGCCTCGAGCTCTATTAAATATTTAAGATTAGTTTCCCATCCCGTCTCGCCATGAAATTCCTCTGTTGTACCAGCAATTTCCAATTTCTTAACTTTCTTAATTGCTTCAAATATTTTTCTTGTGCAACAAGAAGGTATCAACTCAGAAACAGTTTGTATGTTTTCCAAAACCAAGTTCTTCACCTCATTTTCTGATACCGTCTCAGGAGAGTCCAAATACATAGACCAACAATCGAGATGCCTTAACTGAGACAATTTCCAAATTCCATCTGGTAAGGAACAATAAGCTTTTTTTCGGAATATTCGGGGCGAAAGAACAATGAGAGTTTGTAAATTTAGAAGTTTAGAAATTGGAAATTTTCCACATCTTGAAATGCACAATGCCAAATACCTTAAAAGAACTAGGTCTTGTATAGCTATGGGGAAATTGAAGATATTTATTTTCTCCAAGTCCAATACCCTAAGAAGTTTGAAATGACACCTTTCTACATCAACAATTAATGTCTTAGAATTGACAGAAAAGGAACGTAATTTGCTATAAGCAAGATCAGGGAATCGACGGCCAGAATAAAAGCTCCATGATTGTTGTGACACCGATCTGCAGCCTTCAGGAATAACCCATAGAGGTCCATCAATATCGGTATTCACAATATATTGAAGATTCTGGCTGTCAGCTTCTTTCAAGCAGAAATCATGAACAAGATCATGAATCAAACATGTAATGATTTTACCATCCATACTTCTCTTGCTAACAATAACTAGACTTTTATCAATAAGATAATTTAAATGACTAGCGGCCACTCCTTCCAACCCCTCCATCCCTTTTACCTTTAGGAGCCCTTCTGCAATCCATAATCTAATCAACTTTTCCATAGAAATTTCACTAGCTTTTGGAAAAAGTCCAAAATACAGAAAGCAACCTTTCAGATAAGAAGGAAGATGACTGTAGCTTAAAGCGAGCACTCCTGAGCATTGTTTATAAGCATCAACGTCTGCTAATGAGCTCACACTTTTAGCTACTTTTCTCCACTCTTCCAATGTCCTCTTGCTAGACAGAATCTTGGCAACCACGGCAATCATAAGTGGTAATCCTTTGCAGTTTTTTGCGACGTCCTTCCCGACATCCACAAATTCAATGGGAAAACCTTTTTCTGCAAATGCTTTTTGGTAAAACAAACTCCAACTGTCATCAGGGCCTAGTAAATGCATCCTGAAAGGAGCCTTCGGAGAGCTAGCATATTGAGCAACCTCAATGTCTCGGGTAGTCAACAGTACCCGACTTCTTTTACCATCATCTGGAAGACACAGTCTAATCTCATCCCAAGCGTTTTTGCTCCATATGTCATCCACAACAATCAAATACCTTCGACCCATTAAACTTTGTTTCAAGCAAACGGCTAAATCTGAATCGCTTTTCTTATCAAGGTCTTGTTCCTTCCCAAGATTAGCATCTATTAGGAGGCCTAAAAGCATATTTCTATAACTGTAGTTCTCAGATACGGTAATCCATCCACGGATGTCAAAGAAGCTCAAAATCGAGGGATGAGAAAACAAGTTTTTGGCAAAAGTAGACTTACCAATGCCGCCCATACCAGTAACAGAGATGACTTCCAGTTCAGGCGAGCCACTCGTGAGTTGACTCAGCAACTTTTCTTGTTCAATGTTGTACCCCACCATATCGTTCTCAAGGGTCGAAGCATGCAATCGTGGTGAACTTGAATCACTAAGTGAGGAATTTCCAGCTTGCGAAGTGTTATTCTGAGTGTGCTTGATGAGCTCATCCTTGAGGGAATCAACATTTTCAATACCTCGTTGTAAGATCTCAAAAAGACTCTCGAGGGCTTCCTTTTGATGGAGTCTGTCATGTTGTTCGTCCATTACCACCTTCATCTGCGATTCAACTTCATCTTCTGCTTCATTTGCTATTTGTCTGCTTTTGCGTGCTAATTCAAATTCCTTCGTTTGTTCATCAGCATAATGGTCAAGAAGTTCATGCAGAGAATCAACCTTCTCGTGGAGTAAATTCAAACTTTTCACATGAGTGTCCAATAGATCTAAGTTTGATTGCAAAAGCTGAAGTTGGTCTATTGTTCCCATTAGAGAAGTCAATGCAACATATGCAGCCATCTCTCTCTGTAATTCTGCAGTAAAGGAATGAATTATTGGACTAGGTTGACACTTAAAAATGACAGATATGGCAAACACTAACATAAAAGTTGTCATTTGTGTTATAAATATTTTTATTTGAATATCGTTTTCCTAATATGGTGTTACCTAGAACAGATATAGAGCACAACTTATGGATTCACGAGAATGCAGTAGCTTTTGCACAGTCCGTGTATATATTATTAAGAAACACTAAATATATGCAGATATTTGACTGTTAAGAGGGTTATTGTCGTATATTAACTTGAGATTGTTGTACCAACCGATAAAACTTCAAATCCTCAATCGACTGTGACGGAAAGCAATTAGCCAGTCAAAAGGCACCTTAACTGTCAACGGCTATATATAACAATTCTTTAGTACCAACTTGCAGCATTAATTAAGGGATAACCTTCAACAATGATTCTGCATATGTATTTTTAATTCTGATTTTGCCGATTCAACCAGCAAGATAAGTCTAAACAAATATAAGCATTAATCAAGAGGCAACACTTCAATGAGAAGTCAAGATTTTAACATAAAATTTTATCCAAGTATAATTTAGCTAAAGTTAACTGGCGTGCTAAATCTTTAGAACTACTAGCTAACTGTAGCAATAATTAAGAGATAGCAAATTTAATAACAGTTTTTATTTAACTCCTTATGATCTTTTAAATTATCTAGCTACAAGCTGTCTTTTTCAGGTAAAAAAAAAAGAAGAAGGAAAAGAACCTGCGTCGACTGCTAGGAGAAATTTTTATTCAACATGTGCACAAACTTACAGATTTGGCCATACTTGCATTGCAGTACTAGCAAGAGCTAATATTTTGCTCTAATGAATTTAAAGGCAGAATTTGTACCAGATCTTTGTTAATAGGCGCTAACAGAGAAAGAATGTAATCGGAATTGGAAAACTTGGCGGTGGCGCAGCCATCAGCAGGTGGAAGCATTGCCGGAGATGGAGTTTCTTTCTTTCCTTTTAATCCAAACAAGTGTCGCGCAGCCACGTGTCATTTTAGGAAGGTAATTGTTTCACTTTTTTTTATTTTTTTTATAAGTTTGGGTGTGTGAAAGTTGTTGATGTTCGACCAAAAATGCATATATTTATCTATTGTTACCTTACGTTTTAGTACTTTTAATCGTCTTTGAGTGTTACTATATTACATTATGCTTAATATTATATTTTAGTTGTGTAGAAATAAAATGGTATGAAAATGAAGAGATTTGAAACAAAATTGGATTAAAGGCGGAAGAAAAAGAAAAACAATTAAATGAATAAAAATGGGGGGACACCCTTTGAGTTTTGTCCCCCAATTTGAAGACAAGAAAAAGGATATTTAGTACAATTGCATTTAGAATGCAGTTGATGACGGGAACGCAGCAAAGGAACGTGAAAACTTATTGCTTTCAGCGCCGGGGCCGGCGCGAGGCGTTACCCTGGACGCTGTGTTACAATGATTTTTCTATTTTAATTAAAACAAGGTTATTTCGGTCCTATACGGTCCTAATTTATATATAAGGAGTCCTAAACCTAATTTTTTAACGTGGAGGAACACACCACGCTGGGAGTAGGCTTCTAACTAGTTTTTCTTCTCTTCTATTCTTTTAGTTTCATATTTTATTAGTTCTAGAGTTTTGGCGTGCTACATGAACTTTGTGGTTTGAAGTTTGAACTGTTCTTATTATTTTATCATATTGGTTTATTTATTCAAGGAATTTACCTCCTATAGCAAAGGTTAACACCTTATTTATTTTAAATAAATACCTAAAAATTATATTCTATAAATACCTTTTAATGTTTATAGCAAAATATCTAATTTTGGTTACCTCCTAACCTAAGCCACTAAATACGCTATTCAGTTACACTATTTTCTTTCTCTCTATATTTTGATACATGTCATTCTCTTCCCCCGTTCCCTGAAAATACGATGCTCAATCTCAATCCAACGAGAAACCCTAGCTCTTCCTTGGTGGTAAGACCAAGTTGTGTTCCTGGAATTAGAGAATCGTTTGATGGAAGTTGCCGTAGTCATATGGTGAGCAGCAGATGTGTGGCTCCGCGGTTGATGCTACCGCCGGAGTTTGAGGAGGAAAGCACCCTTTTGAAATTCTACAGATTGGCCGAAGGGATGTCATACTCATACGGGTACAGGTTGATGAGCACCGAATGACGATCCCTGATGTCGATTCCGTTTGTGTGGGATCATTATCCAAGGTATGGATTGCTTGCATATAGCCTAAAGATTGTGATCTCTTCCTCTATCACCCACTTTCTGGGAAAATTATCCAGCTTCCATCCATTGAAACCTTTCCCTGTGTTAACGGCGTCATCCGTAACTTTTCAATCAAATTAGAAGCCCTGGTATTCAATTAATCGTGATGAAGAAGAAGATTTCTGTTAATATATTTCAATATATTTACAACGTATCGCGCTGTATTTCATTGTACTCATTATCTTTTTTTCATTGTAATTCAATGTATCTCGCTGTATTCCATGTATTTTATTGTATTCACTGTCTTTTTTTTTCATTGTATTTCAATGCATCCCAGTGTATTTTATGTATTTTATTGTATTCACTGTCCCGCTATACGCCCTGAATGTATTCATATATTTTTTTTTATTAATATAATTTATGTATTTAGATGTATTATATAATTTCTCTGAAGATTGCTATATTTTTGGGGTATTTTTCGGTTGAGAATCTTTTTTATAAGTGGAAATACAAAATTTGTGTGTGATGAACTTATAATTGAGTTTGTTGAGTTATATTAGGAATCCATTATGTTAATTGATTCACTTTCCGTTTAAAAACATTATAATCCCCTGTTTCACGCCGTGAATACTGTCGAATACAATATTTTTCAAATACTCATTCAAACAAGCTGAATTTGGCTATATAAAACTCCAGGCATTATTACAGAGTCACATTAATATTCAATCTTGAGAAGTTTTGAGAAATACAAATCACCACAATTTTTTCTAGAACAATGACATGAAAAACTAAAAGAAAAAAACAAAAGAGAACACAAGCATATAGCAGGCAACACTGGTCATATCTTGTAAAAATATCTGAGGATGACAATATTTGTGTAAACAGTCAGCTGCAAAACTCAAATTATGCATCTTCCTCTCAAACTTCATCTGCATGTTCACAAATGTAATGTATGTTAAAAGAAACTTCC
>NW_017670841.1:401793-411159 GCF_001879085.1 Nicotiana attenuata | reverse complement strand
TATTTGTTCAACTTCGTGTTCGTTGTAGTTAATTGACAGGATCCTCAATTAGCTGTGCCTATTTAGTGTGCATAACTTGGAAAAGAGTGCATATTTAGGGTATTGTTGAACAACACCAC
Source organism: Nicotiana attenuata (assembly GCF_001879085.1). Lineage (NCBI taxonomy): Eukaryota > Viridiplantae > Streptophyta > Magnoliopsida > Solanales > Solanaceae > Nicotiana > Nicotiana attenuata. The sequence goes on along the minus strand of NW_017670841.1, from coordinate 411,040 downwards.
TCCTAGATTATTAGAGGAATCTATAATTGCGGGTTTAAAGGCGGGATTAGGAATAACGAAGCCTTGGGTGCAATCTAAAGTGAATTGTGCTAAATAAAGTAAGCTAGTGTAGCTCGGGAGAGTGCAATAGTAGATTACTGTAATTACTCGGGAGAGATTTGCGGTAAGATTAGCGTTCATGATTGATAGAGATGTGTGGGTAAATTTGTATGAGCATAAACAGAAGGGATTCCATCAATAGAGGGAAATCATTACCTTAGTTTTTTCTCATAATTGTTTACAACCCTTTTAATTTAGTTACAACCATTTAGTTACTTGCAAGTTAGTTATTAAAGAACACTCAACTGAGAATTTGAATATTTGAGAAGCTGGTTCTGAAGACTTAGTGGGTCTAAAGATAGCGGTTGATAGGTTAACTCTCTGTGGATTCGACCCTGGGCGTAATACTCGGGTTATATTTGCAACGTCCGCAGAGTCCTTTTTATAAGGCATAGTTGGGTGTGATCAGCGGGGGTCGACCTCGTCATCCAATCTCATGACCAGGCCCCTCGACCCACGAGGGCACGCCTGAATCATGGTACCACGGACTCTCTGGGGAGCGTAGAGACTCAGCACATGCTGCAGCGTGACCTCCCTTCGGGCCAATTCCGCGTACTTAATGAACATTGCCAGCAGTTTGTAGAGGGAAGGAGTGAGCTGACCCGGGCACACCCCGTAATAACGGCAGAAATCCACCACCAGTATTGGGAGCGGGATCTTGAACCCCAACCTGAAAGGATAGGCGTAGAAAACGCAGTATCCCCTGCGGTCGGTGTGGACCCTCTCCTCGCTTCTGGCGAGAACGATGTCTGCATGGGTAGGAACGACCCCCTGTTCCCGCAATCGGGCCATCCCGATCTCCCCCATCAACGGGGCTTCATCCACCGGTTCCTCTCCACCGTCGACGGTAAAATCAATCGCCAGACCTCCGGGCCGAGGAACCACCTCGTCAACCGACGAAATTTCGCCGGACTCCATCTGTTCTGCACCTCCCATCGCCGGAGATGGCCCTCCATCTACCGGAAGAGCACCGTGGGAAGAGCTGCCTGCCATTGTTGATCTACTAAAGACAAATGCTATCACAATCAAAGGAAAGAAAGGAGAAGATGAATTAGCGAAATGAAAAAGTTCCCTCAGAATCTCTCTCAGATGAACAATGAAGATATGAGAAAATGAATGCCTCAACCCACCTTTATAGGCAACATAAATGGCTTTCGCGAAACCCAATAGCCATCATTAACTGCACGACCAACCGTAAAACGGTTCGATTCTTCCGAAGCAAGCGTCGTTATGACAAGCTCCACGAAGCGGCTTCTCAGCCATCCGCCAACATCCCGCCGTCAGAATAATCGCAACGGCCTACAAACGCTGAAAGAATGCGCCGTACGCCTTCAAAATTCTGGACGTGACCAAATACGTACCCGGCGCATACTCATTTTCCACGGCCATCTCTAAAATATGAAAGGCTATAGCCACCCCAATATATGAAAGGCTACGACCATCTCCAACATATGAAAGGCTACGGCCACCCCCAATATATGAAAGGCTACGACCATCTCTAATGTATGAAAGGCTCTCCAACATATGAAAGGCTACGGCCACCCCCAATATATGAAAGGCTACGACCATCTCTAATGTATGAAAGTCTCTCCAGCATATGAAAGGCTACGGCCATCGCCATTATATGAAAGGCTATGGCCATCGCCATTATATGAAAAGGCTACGGCCACCTCCAATATATGAAAGGCTACGGCCATCTCCAACGTGTAAACGACTAAGGGCGCTGCCGTCAATAAGTCGACCCCCTTATTCGAGTTTTTTCAAATCACAATCGATGAAATCCGCTCATCGAGCTCGGCCGAAACACGACCTCAATAAGCGGAGGGACTAACTGTATGGGTCAGAATCTGACCTCACGGTAATTAACGGAGTTAATCTCCTCTTGAGCTAATCCATAATTAATAAGTGGTATGGCCACTTATTTATAAGAGGATTCGACTCTTGTCCGATGGAATCTAGGAGGGCACGACCCATTCATTCCCCCACGGGGACGGAACCTCAGCATGGCCACGGCCATTTATTGTCAGCTCACGAAGCTCACATCTATAAATACTAAGAGTGGAAGCCCTAGAAAAAGGGGCTGCTTCTCACCACTAGGGAGAGGAGAGAGAAACAAGAAAATATACCCCTCTTATGGGAAGAGAAAACACCATTGTAAGGCTCTGAACCTCTTCATGGAGAGGCAGACCAAACAAATATTATCAATAAAGGTTTCTAATGCTTCTCCCCATAATTCTGAGTTCTTATTTTAGTTTCTTTCATCTGGTCCAACGGATTATTACGATTTGCTATGATTATCCCGCGATTTATTTATATTGTTTTGTACTCGTAAGATGTGTAACATTTTTTGAGCAAACAAACATGGTATAGAATTTCTTCGGATCCAATGCACCAATTGATGTTATTAAAGAGAAACATGTATTTGAATATGATGTTGAGAAAGATCACTTGTGTGTATATGAAACATGTGTGATATATTGAAGATTTATATTCTTTTTTTTAATCAGTTATTCTTATTTTTTTGGATCGGTCTTATCACAAACTAACATATTTTTGAAACTGCAAATCAACGACATGAAAATATTAGCTCAAAAATAGAATGTACACATAGCAAGTGGGTTTGCAGAAATTGTTTGTCAAGTATCCGCTAAACCTATTCATGGGACATGCACATTGAATAGAAATAGGTGAAATCTGGTATATCTCAGTTCTGCAATCTTCGCATTTGCGAAGCTGGTCTCGCAAATGCGAGCCTGGCATCGCAAATGCGAGAAAGAGGGAGTCTGCAGTTGGGTCGCAAATCCGACACTGGCAATAATTCTGATGATAGTGACTATGTAGGGGAAGTTTGTGCTGTGAGTTCTAGTCATGGGCAAAATTCATGGATTCTTGATTCTGGTGCTACTTTCCACATGTGTCCACACAAGAATTGGTTTGCAACTTACAAACAAATGAGTGGAACTGTCTATATGGGAGATGATAGTCCATTACCAGTAGAGGGGGTTGGTAACATCAAATTGAGAATGTTCGACGAAATTATAAGAAATATTGAGTGTTGGCATGTTCCTCGGATAAAGAGAAATTTGATTTCTCTTTCGACTTTGGATGATCAAGGGTATAAATTTCACTCCGAGAATGGAATACTTAAAGTGTGTAAAGGCTCCATGGTACTCATGAAGGGTAAACTACATTCTAAATTATATCATCTTCAGGCCAGTGTAGTTGAAGGGGAAGCTGCTGTAGCTTCTGGGAAAAGTGATCTGAATCAGTCTCAGTTGTGGCACTTGCGACTTGGCCATATGAGTGATAATGGATTGTTTTTGTTGAGTAAGCAGAATTTGCTGAATGGGTACAAAAATCAAGTTTTGAATTTTTGTGATAGCAATCTTGTTCTCTATGATAATTTGCAGTAGAATTCAGAATATGAATTTGGAAATTACTCATTTTATGCCAAAAATATTTAAAAATATGTGGTCTAACAATGCATAATTAAATAATCTACATCTTGTGTTTCTGTGTTGCAGGTGAAGCATATGTTCCATATGCAAATTTCTCTTTTTAAGAAAAAAAATCATGAGCACTTTCCAAATTCTCTCCAAGGACGACCATAATTTTCATTTAAGCATGGAATTACACACCTTGATTAGACCTGTAACCTCTTTCTATCATGAGATATCATGAGCAAATAAAAAATATGTCCCTAAGCCAGCTATTGTGCGGAAGGCAAATCCAAAAAATACCAAAAGTCCTCTGAAACACTTCAAACCATTGAACTTTTATTCTTTTATTTTGTTTAAACCTCCTATTGAACAAATCAATTTTCCCTTCACCACCCAAAGAGTGAGCCGCTAATTTCAAGCAACATCATCAAGACAGATTATTGAGGAAAATATGAAGCAATTACTTGTCATTTACCAAGAATAACAAAAGGTTCATGGCAACTTTCAAATTTTTTCTCTCACATTAGCCATTTGCTAATTTTTTTGGATAAATCTATAGCAAAGAAAATGGATTTTGGGCAGGGCTTTCAGTTGCCATTAGCCTAACAGGATCAGTAGAAGCAACTTTCAGAGTTGCAAATGTTACGGCACATGGGACAATGATGGGAATAATTTAAAATATTTTAAGATGTTTGCCAAGATAGTATATTGAGAGTAGCCAGTATCAACAAAGAGAGCATTAGATATTATCTGAGTTGAGAAAATTCAAATTAATTGAGTGTCTTGCTCATCGCTACTTCAACAATACATAACTTTATGAACTTATCATGTGTTCCTTCAAGTTGAGAATAAATACCGAAAAGTGTGAAAAGGCCTCTAACCAAAAAAACTATAGAGAGATAAGAATGATAACTACTGACCAGATGCACACAAGATTTCTTAATCGCCACAACGGCATAATAACTATCATCATCATCATCATCATCATCATCATCATAATAATAATAATCATAATAATAATAATAATAATAATAATAATAATAATAATAATAATCAACGAGACGTAATAATTTTTACTCTTATTTACCTAACTATTGCTACTCTCCAAATTATTTCAATATTTTGAATGTTATATTATATTGGTTAAAATTGTAATATTTTTTTTTTTGTAACGGGAAGTTGCAAAATCTATAATCAACAAATTAAAAATGGACGATGTACAATTTTTTCGTATGAGTAAATAGGAGACACGGAGTTGATTTCGTTTCTAGTGACAGAATCTTGAAGAATACTGATGAGGAACGATTCATGGATGGTGATGATTATAATTTACAAATTAATGTCCAGTCTTGCAAAAGACGTTATAGGGAAAATCCAAATGTTTGACGACCCGACTACAACATATATATATATATATATATATATATATATATATATATATATATATGTGTGTGTGTGTGTGTGTGTGTGTGTGTGTGTGTGTGTGTGTGGTGTGTGTGTGTGATGAACAAAGCAAAAAACTTAAGAAAAATCAATTAGCGGGAGTCTACAAAAAAGAAAATTTGATTTACTCTTAAAAAGGAATTGCTTGAAAAAGTTTTTTTAAGGAAAATACGAAAGAAATCGAACAGATATACAAAGAATTAGCCCAAAGGAAGAAATAGAAGAAGATCCAAAAAAGTTGGTACTATAAAACTCAACAGAATGAGAAGAATAATACCCAAATTGGATAAATAAAGGGAAAAATAGGAAAAATAGAGCTTACCTTATTACTGAATGTATACTCCCTTGGTCGATCACATTAGAAGAATCCCATAGATCCTCGTAAACAATATTGCAAAAATACACAACAAACAAAACATACTTAGAAGTAAATTAATTAAAATTAAAATGCAGAACTTGCACTTTTTCAAATAAAAAAAGACCCTTTTCTGGATGAAATTGTGAATGGATGATTTTGAATCTGTAACCATTGTTTAACAAAGTTGTCGCCGATGAAATTGAACTTCGGAGTGCATGAATGTAGAATCACTCCAGATACCTTGAGCGGGAGATGTGAAATTGAAGAATTTTCAAGCCCGCACATTGAACAAAGTTCGTGATTAAGAAAAATAGGAGGAGAATCTTTTTTTGAGGGAGAGAGTGCGGATAAATAGTTCAGAACGTGGGTCTTGTTTCAGTTTTTTTTACCTTTGCAATTTTTACCTTTTTAGTTTTTATGAGGAAGAGAGATGTTTAAGTTAGTTTAGGATTTTGTTGCCCACACGATCAATATCTTTTTTTGATTTATTACTATTTCTATGGCAAACTCTTTTTTTGATGAATTTTTAAGTTTATAATAACTTAAATAAAAATTAATGAAAACCGTGGGAGTCCATTTTTTGGAATTAAAGTAATTAATTTTTTTTTAGTTTTCAATTTTAAAAAGTATCCGGCAAAAACGTGGGATACCATGTTCTAGTTAACTGCCGAAGGTTTAAACATTTTTACCAACAACTTTTCTATATTAATTTTTTTTAATTTTCAGATTTAATAAATAATTTAAGTTAACTATCAAAAACGTGTTTTGTCTGTATTATTTTAACATAAAATATAATTTTGTTAAAAATCATCAACTATTAATAACATGAGAATTAAAACAAAATTAAATGAGTAAGTCAATCGATATAATCCCAAAGAATCGATCTTACCTGTTTGGAGTACAAATCTCTTCACTTCTAATTTACTTACCGTGCAACCTTGTATCAGAAAAGATGAGAGAAGGAGTCAGTTCAAGTTAGTTTATTTTATTTCTCTGGTTTAATAAATAATTTAAATTAACTGCCCAAAAAACATGGGATTCCATATTGTAGTTAACTGCAGAAGGTTTCAAAAATTTTACCAACGTTTTTTATGCCCACGTTTTTGGGAATACAGTCGTGATTGGAGAATGTTTTTCCCCCTTTCTTCCTATTTCTATGTAAAATTCTCCCCAAAAACATGGGACTCCATGTTGTTGAATAACTGAATTGGTTAATTATTTAAATTCTGTATTTTTTCTTTTTAATTTTTTCTTTGAATCTCCAAATTTATTGGAGTTTTGTCCTAAAACATGACACATGTTGATATTTTATTTTGACACTTGGCATAATATTATGGATTTGCTTCTCCCTTTATGTATTAATAGATTACACTGGAATATAAGTGTTAGGTCCTTGAATAGGTGAGTTGTTCTTCGGGAGAAGGCTACGAGCAATATTAACCATGTCAATTAATAAACTAGATAAATAATTCGACAATTTAGGTAGAAAACTCAACGGGATTGTTAGCTAACCCATAACTCTAGAATATTCTCTCCCATTGAATTCGTCTTTAAGCGTGACGTTATTTTCTTTAATCTCTTAATTTGTTACTCTAGATTAAATTTTAATTAAATATTCATACTTTGTGATTCGCTTGAATAGATGAATTGTTTGGTTTAATTTAGTTGATAGTTAATCACAAGTCCCTGTGGGTACGATATCTGGACTTACAATCCTATATTATTTGTCGACCATGTATACTTGCGTGTGGGGTAAACAATAACCTAACTAAAAGTTCAACTGAAGGTAAAAAATGTCCCATGCCTAACCCTAAGCTCATTTACTTCTCACTTTTCAACAGAGGCGGATCCAGGACTTGAGGCTTATGGGTTCCTACCGTAATTTCAGATTAATATGCAATAATAATTGGGTTCACAGTCAAATATTTACCAATATTTAGTGAATTTCTTAATATAAATACAGAGTCTACGCAAGACTTACTGGGTTCCCGGGAACCCGTAGTCCATGCACTAGGTCCGCCCCTGCTTTTCAACGGCCTTCTTACTAAAGGTTGAAATGTTCCAAACGCACTTGTCATCTTTGCCTTTTCCCTGGATGTCGTGAAGCTACGAAGTACAATAAAAGTTCGAGACGAAGACCTTAAAAAGTTCGCGACGAATACCTTCAAAATTTTTGGCGAAAACCCATAAAAGTTCGCGATGAAAACCTTTAAAATTTGTGGCGAAGACCCATAAAAGTTCGCGCAAAGATCCTTAAAAGCTCACCGTCATGATCTTTAAAAGTTCATAGTGAAGACCTTTAAAAGTTCACGGTGTAGACTTTTAAAAGTTCGCGGTGAATACCATTAAAAGCACGCGATGAACACTTTTAAAATTCGTGGCGAAGATCCTTAAAAGTTCGCGATGAAGACCTTAAAAATTTGCGGTGAAGACCATAAAAGTCCGCGATGAAGACCTTTAAAATTTGCGAGGAAGACCCATATCCAGATGGGACTTTGTTCCACAAGGGTGCAGGTTGGTGTGAAATCATTCAGATTCACGTGATTGTTCTCCCACTCAATTCAATAACCTTGCTCACAACAAAGTACGTTCTTTTTCTGTCCACAATAATAACTATTTTAAACACTTAGCACAACTTCATTTCAAACTTCTGAGGGTATTGGACTTGGAGCAAGTAAATTTTATCAATTTCCCAAGACATATACTAGACTTAGTTCTTTCAAGGTATTTAGCATTGTCGATTTCTGATCCTGGATATTTACCAATTACTCATCTTTGGAATTTACAAACTCTGATGGTTCACTCTTAAATGGAGGATGTTCTTACAGAGTGAGATTTGGAAATTATCTCAGTTAAGGTATCTCCGATCCATTCTTGGAGTATTTATTTGGACTTTCCTCAAACGGTATCAGAAAATAAGGTGAAGAACTTGGTTTCGGAACTAAATGTTGTGGTACGGTACGGTCGTATTCTATCTGCCGCAGCCAGCGCTGCATCGCATTTAAGACTTTCAAGTCCAGGTTCTTTCGTCTACCATGGAAGCGCATGAACAGTTTTAGCAAATTGCCCAATCTCGAGGTGCTGGAATTGAAGGATCATGCCTTCTTAGGCGATGAGTGGGAAGTAACAGAGACGGGATTTCCTAAGTTGAAGTTCTGGCTCCTCGAGTATCTGTTTATTAGATATTGGAGATCCACTGACGACGATTATTTCCAATGCCTTGAGCATGTATATATCAAAGATTGCAGATTCTTAGAAGAGATTCCAGAAGGATTTGCAGATAGTGTGACGCCGCAGCTAATTGAGCTACATCAATGTTGCCATTTACATATTTTTACTTCTAACGTAGTGCATGTGTTAAATTTACTGAACCCAAACATTGCACCCATTACATTTACTGAACGCAACTACTTCATTTGTCCCAGCCGAACCATCACCCTTTCCTGACTACCCTGATGCTTTGGAACGACTTGGACCCTCCGAGTGAATCAGACTGGAAACTATGTCAATAGAAATTCAATCCCAACTTTTCTGGTAAGCCACAGTTCATTTCTCTATATTTGTTTTTTGATCAACAAAATTCTAGTGGTTATTTGATATTTCTAGTTTTACACTTTGTTATTTGATATTCCGACATTGTTTTAAATTTTTTCAGATGTTAATTAATATTCTACTGAAGTTATTTACGCCTTTCATAATTTTGAAATGTTCATAATTACCTGTGGTCCCTAAGTGTTAAGGGAGATGCAGCCATTAAAATGTAACAGAGAAATGAAGCAGAGAGAAAATAAAAGAGAAAGGAAGAGCTGAGTATGGGAAATATCGGATCAGTTATTCATGTACTGTACATATATATATATATATATATATATATATATATATATATATATATATATATATATATATA
>NW_017670841.1:368279-400273 GCF_001879085.1 Nicotiana attenuata | reverse complement strand
AAAAAAAAATGAAAAGTACTTTTTTCACTTAACCAACGTGATTCTTAAGATGTGAACTATTCCAATTGTTAGCAATTCTTATCTCATTCTATTAGGTGTCAAATTTATTTTTTAAAAAAGAATACTTTTTTGTATTGGAAAGTAGATAACAAAGGACCCCGTGACCTTTTCTTTTGTCTTGCTTTTATTCATGATATTTTTTTTACTTACTCTTTTTAATATATAAAAAAAATGAAAAGACAAAGAAGAGAATAAAAACCAACGACTTTTCATAGTAAGAAAATGTAAGAAAACTAAATATTTGTACTATAATTCAAAAATAAGACACTAAGAAAAATATTATAACTTATTAAAATTCTTATTACAAGAAACCATATATTTGTAAATTTTCTTTTTCTCATTAAATATTAAGATTAGACCTAAAAGAAATATTTATACTACAATAATAGAATTTGAGTGTGGTCAAAAATTAGTTATTCACAATATCCGCAAGCTCCGACGCACACTCAATCTCTATCAAAGGGGTAGAACGATGTAGAGCAGTAGGTGGCCTTGGATTGACTTTGAATTCACACATAAGACATTTCATTGGGAAGCACAATAAGTTTTTCAAGGGCAACTAAGTGATTCAGACAAGCAAAATTTGGAGAAGATTAAAGCAAAAATTAAGAAAAAGCTTACTTGAAATTGAGAGACCCGGCTAGAAGATGAATGTAATTGAAAGAGGAGTAGTAGTTCGAAGTGTGAAATAATGGAAATAGGTTTATGAAAGTAGAGGAGGGTTATAGAATTGTGTTAGGAGTTTTTCGGGTAGGAATACGTATAGAAAAATAAAATAAAATGGCAGAGTAAAATGGCAAATTTCCCTTGGTCGACCATTCTTAGTTTTTCTATGTAATAGAAATTTCTTAAATAATTTGTTTACTGCTCCGGTCCATACTAGCTCGGTGCAGTAATATGCCTAACGGAAAAGGATTCAAAATGCCCCTAAACTATTTAAAAATACCATTCATCTACCTATTGGGCTAAAAAAAACCCTTCATCCACCTTTTTGGTTCACTTATGCCATTTGACCGTTAGGCCAATGCTGAATTAAAAATAATTATTATTCTTTTTGTAAAACTTAAAAAAAATATTTTGTAAAATATTTTTGTCTTTTTAAACTAATGCACCAGTAGTCCACTAATTTAGTAAAGACTTTTTTTTTTTTTTTTTACAAAAAATAATTCAGTTTTTACCAAAAAAAATTCAGTTTTTTTTAATGCATTGTTTTTGTAAAAACTGAAAAAAAGTTGTAAAAACAGAAGAAAAAAATTTAATAAACTATTTTCGTTTTTTAAAAACTGAAAAAAAAATATTTTCGTTTTTTAAAAATACTTTTTTTTTCATTTTTTTAAAGCATTTAAATTCCACGCGGAAACTTCTTATTGGTCGAAATTAAAACATCTAATCTATTAGAAAGACTAACCCATATCAAACCGTTTATCGGACTAACCCGGCCCAAACATTGACCCGACCTGAATAAAAAGTTCAACTAACACTACCAAAAAAATGCTATTTTCCGACTACAAAATAGTAGTCGTAATTTTCCGACTACAGTAGTCGGAAAAGTATAATTTATTTTTTTAATTTTTTTTTAACTTTGTAGGCCACTGCCTTTTCGACTGTATTAGTCGTAAAATTTGGCGCAAAATCCCGCGAATTAAATTTTCCGACCACTATAATCGGGACAAAGTCAATAAAAAAATTTGACCACTCTTCCGACTACAGCAGTCGGAAAATTAAAAATTAATTTTTAATTTTTCTTCAAATAAAAAAGGAATTTCCAACTACAGTAGTCGGAAAAGTAAATAATTGCACAAATTTCATGATCACAATTTTAATTAAAAAGTCGATTAAAATTAAAAATAAGTTAAACAAAATTTGAGCAAAATAAAAAAGAAATTTCCGACTACAGTAGTTGGAAAAATAAAATAACTACAACTCTAGGTTTTATTTCGCTCATCTCCTCTTTTTTTTCGGTCTCCCCTCTCTCACCGCCTAACCTGCTCTCAACCACTCCGCTGCATTCTCAGAGAACCAAAATCCATCCGAATTGCATTTTCAGGTACCTCAAATTTCTATTGTTTCCTCTATTTTATTTTCCCTATATTTTTTTGTTCAAGATTTTTATTATGGTGAGTCAATTGGTTAGGTTTTCTGGTTTCTGGCTTCGTTTATAATCCAATTGATGAAATAGAAATTGTTGCTTATGTTTTGATCGTCAAAGTTTGTAATTTTCAAACTTGGTTCCGTTTTAAAAAATTTTACCCCGTATATGGTAAGAGAAAAATTGGAGAGGCAGGAATCAGAAGTTTGTTAAACGCATTTTGCTTCAGTATTTTTAATTAAAGGATAGATTTTTTTTGGGTGTATGGTCTCAGTTTAGCAGAAAGCCTCCTATTTTATGTTGACGAGCTCATCTCTACTTGAAAAAATCCCTGAAAATTTGACTTTCCTATGTTCATAGTTTGTTACCTATCCTACAAAGAGAAAAAGAAAAATCAAAGAAAAGACGCGCCACTTCTATATAACTCTAGGTTATCTCTACCCCTACTATCATACTTTGGAACAAAAATACGCCTATCTTGGATGGAGTGCCACGTGGCAGCACCAAATTAAAACGACTCATTTCTTTTTTTACCCGACCCTTAAAAAAAACCACAACCCGACCCCTATTTTCATTTTTTTCAGTTTTTTAAAAAATTTCATTTTAAAAAACAAAATATTTTGTTAAAAAATGATAATATTTTTTTCACTTTTTACAATTTTTTTTCAGTTTTTACAAATTTGTTTTCCAGTTTTTACAAAAAAAAAATGCTTTAAAAAAACTGAAAAAAATTAAAAAAAAATATTTTTCAAAAACGAAATATATTTTGTTGAAATTTTTTTTTCAATTTTTAAAAAACAAAAATATTTTATTAAAAACAATTTTTTCTTCTGTTTTTTACAAAAAAAAATCTGTTTTTACAAAATAATGCTTTAAAAGAACTGAAAAATTGATTTTTTTTTTTTGTAAAAACTAAATTTCTTTTTGTAAAAACCGGAAAAAAAGAAGAAGACTTACTAAATTAGTGGACTATTGTGCATTTATTTAAAAAACGAAAATATTTTGCAAGTATTTTTTTTATGTTTTACAAAAAGAATAATAATTATTTTTAATTCAGCATTGACCTAACGGTCAAAGGGCATAAGTGAACCAAAAAGGTGGATGGAGGGGTATTTTTAGCCCAATAGGTGGATAAAGGGTTGTCACGACTTGGATTTTCCACCCTCGGGAGTCGTGATGGCGCCTACTAGTGAAAGCTAGGCAAGCCAATCAACGGAATTATTTGCCTTGTCTCCATTTTTAGATTCGTTAACAACTTAGGACCAATAATTAATAAACAATATAATTTAACAAGCGGAAGAATAAATTTCAAGTTTAATAGTACTACTAATACCATTCCATAACAAAACCACCCAACATTTTGTGTCACAACTTCACGGACTGTCTAAGAGTACTACAAATAAAGGTCTGGAAAAATAACAAAATACTGTCTCTGGAACTATATATGAGAAGCAGGAAAATAGATAGAGGGAGACGCCAAGGCTTGCGGACGCCTGCAGGACTACCTCGGGTCGCCTGATGAACAAGAAGCGGAAAATCTCACTGCGGTCCGAACTCTGCAGCACTGGGATCTGCACAAAAGAGTGCAGAGTGTAGTATCAGCACAACCGACCCTATGTGCTGGTAAGTGCCTAGCCTAACCTCGACGAAGTAGTGACGAGGCTAGGACTAGACTACCAAATAAACTTGTGCAGATAAATAATGTACAGCGGAAAATAAAAACAGAAATATATGGTCAAGGATGGGAGGGGGAAACATGCTGCGGAAAAATATCAAATGACAATAGGAGAATAGCAGGTAAATATAGGGAACACCACAACTCAACTGTCAACAAGAATCAAAATCAAACAAGTGCGCGGCATCACCCTTCGTGCTTTTACTATCATCCTCACCATAAGAATCAATATAATTGGCACGGAATGGTACATCGTGCGGCACAGCATCACCCTTGGTGCTTTACACTCTTCCTCTCAAAATAATGATAATAATACACGGCATCACCCTTCGTGCATTAACACTCTCTCACCAAAACAATGCACGATATCACCCTTCGTGCTTTATACTCTTCCTCACCCAAACAACAAACACAAACAATAGGGGCAAGGAATAAATGAATCATAATAAAATCCCGGCAAGGGAACAATATCAAACAATAACATCCCGACAAGGGAACAACATTAAAAGCACAACGTCTCGGCAAGGGATCAATACCATAATCCTCTTCTCATTCTCACGTTTACTTCACAATTTGAGCCAATGCTCTATAAGGTTCAATTGCCAATTATACTTTCACATATCATTTGCAACTCGAGCCAACGCTCTTCAATTTACAAATACCAATATTCTTTCCACAAACCTTGCTCAAAAATAGCAATCACCACATTAAACATGAACAATACAAACAGAGTCACATTAATCACAACATAAGACTAACGGGCATGCTTGACACCAGCGTATAGATACTCGTCACCATGCCTATACATTGTACTCAACAATTAACACATAGCATATAAGACCAAACTCCTATTCCATCAAGCTCAGGTTAGACCAAACACTTACCTCGATGCCACGAACACAATTCAAGCATCTATTATCACTTTACCTCTTGATTCCACCACCAATTCGCTCGTATCTAGTCACAAGTTACTTAATTACATCAATAAATGCTAAATGAACCAATTCTAATGCATGAAAATAAATTTTCTAAAGTTTTTCCCAAAAAGTCAAAAATCCACCCCGGGCCCACATGGTCAAAACTCGAGGTTCGAACCGAAACCCGACTACCCATTCACTTACGAACTCAAATATACAATTTGTTTGAAATTGGAACTCAAATCGAGGTCCAAATCTCAAAAATTTGAAAAAAACCTAGGTTCTACCCAAAACACCCAATTTCCCCATAAAAATCATTGATTTTGAGTTGAAATCATGTGAAAAGATGTTAAGGATTGAAGAAAACTAGTTAGAAACGACATACAATCGATTTGGAGAAGAAGTTGCCTTTTGAAAATCGCCCTAGAGTGTTTATGTTTTGAGAAGATATGAAAAAGGGTTAAAAATTCGTCTAAGTGTGGATTTTACAGGTCTCTGATGTCGCAATTGTGACCAGGGTTCGCAATTGCGAACCCAGAAGTCTGCTAAGCTCGCAATTGCGAGCAAAATATCACATTTGCAACCCAGCCAGTTTTATGGTCTTCTTCGCATTTGCGATGGACCTGTCGCAAATGCGAAGTCGCATTTGCGACGACTGGCCACAACAGGGGACATCGCATTTGCGATGAGTGGTTCGCATTTGCGAGGAAGTGCTGGCCTGGGCTATTTCGCATTTGCGACATAGCCTTCGCATTTGCGAACTTGCATTTGCGAGCCAGGCTTCGCAAATGCGATGCCTGCAGGCCTGCAACACACCAATTCGATTCTACAACACTCTAAGTCCAAATTTCACCCCGTGGCCTATCCAAAACTCACCCGAGCCCTCGGGGCTCCAAACCAAACATGTACACTAACCCAAAAACCTCATACGGACTTGCTCGTGCGTTCAATTCACCAAGATAACATCAACAACTATGAATTTAACATCAAAATCATGAAATCACTCAAGAACATCAAATTTTTTAATTTTCTCAAATAAGGTCCGATTCACGTCATTTCAAGTTCGTTTCTTACCAAATTTTACAGACTCAACTTAAATCATATATAAGACCTGTACCGGGCTCTGAAACCAAGATACAGACCCGATGCCATCAAATTTCAAACACATTTCATTTTCAAAAACTCATGTATTTTCCAGAAAACAATTTTCTTTAAAAATTCATTTCTCGGGCTAGGGACCTCGGAATTCGATTACGGGCATGCGCCCAAGTCCCATATTTTCTTACGGACCTCCCTGGATTGTCGGAACACGGATCCGGGTCCGTTTACTCAAAATGTTGACCGAAGTCAACTTAAATTCTTTTTAAAGGCAACATTCATTATTTTTCATAGATTTTCATACAATGGCTTTCCGGCTAAGCGCCCAGATTGCGCACACAAATCGAGGTAAGGTAAAAAGGGAGGTTTTAGGCCTCAGAACACTGAATTTGTTTCTAAAACAAGTGATGACTTTTTAGGTCATCACATCCTCCACCTCTAAAACAACCATTCGTCCTCGAACGGACATAAGAAGGAAGTACCTGAGTCGGGGAAAAGATGGGGATAACGGCTCTGCATATCTCGGACTCCCAGGTCGATGCCTCAGCAGGCTGACCTCTCCACAGAACACGAACAAAAGGAAAACTCTTTGATCTAAACTGACGAACCTGCCGGTTGAGAATAGCTACCGGCTCCTCCTCACAGGACAAGTCCTTGTACAACTGGACAGTGCTGAAGTCTAACACGTGGAATGGATCGCCGTGATACTTCTGAAGCATGGACACGTGAAACACTGGGTGCACGGCTGATAAGCTTGATGGTAACGCAAGTCTATAAGCCACCTCTCCCACTCGATCAAGAATCTCAAATAGGCCAATGAACCTAGGGCTAAACTTGCCCTTTTTTCCAAATCTCATCACGCCCTTCATAGGCGACACCTAAAGGAATACCCGCTCACCGACCATGAATGCCAAATCACGATGTCGAAAAAGTGCATCTGTCACTACTCGTCCCTCTCCTATTCGACAACGGTGCACCCATCCTTTTGAAATCCTAGATCCCCTCTGGGTCTAAAGAATGGAACAAAAATAGAGGAATCAAATTTACTTTGAGAGACCTAATACTTGTAGTTCTCCTTTACATGTTTGTCTATTCCATGAACAATACTGATTTAGTTTTCCTCTTATATATGTCAGGAAGGAATAAGCAAACAATAGCAAGAACAAACAACCACGACCCCCCCCCCCCCAAAGAGTACTAAAGAAAACTACAGCAACAACAAATAACAATGACAAACACTACGAAGCCCTCATAAAAATGAATTTTTGACAGGATTGTCAAAGCAGGAATAACCAAATTCAGAATATGAACATAGGCAAGTTGTATATGGATAGTATGAGCTCACTAAGATAAACACAACATAAAATGGCTCAATTACTGCATTGACAGAGACAACACTTAGAAGAGTTTTTTTTTTGGCAATTAAATTCTTTATTACCAAGTAACAACATTACAATTCTTGTTTTGTAGCTTGTTCTGGACATTCATCCCAGACTAAGCTACTGCTTCCTCCTATACTTCCTATATCCTTGTCTATACATTATTCTAAACAATAGGTGTCACGACCCCAATCCCGGTCGTGATGGCGCCCAATACTAATGCTAGGCAAGCCCGACCAATTAAATACTCTCAACCCGAATTCGCAATCCGTTAACAAATAATACGATTAAAATAGTAAATATCAAGTTTCCAATCCGAAACTAAATAAAATAGTACGAAAAATAATAACGAATATACCAAACATTCCCCAATAGATCTGGAGTCACGAGTCTAGAGCCTCTAAATGTAACAGAGTAATGTATTCATAGTAATAAAGAAAGTCTAGGATAGGGAAAGACAAATGCAATAAAGGGGAGAAGTCGGGTCTTGCGGACGTCAGGCAGCTACCTCAACAACTCCTAAAGCGAAATCCAATAAGACAGCAAACAGCTCCACTAAGTCTCCGGAGCACCTGAATCTGCACACATGGTGCAGGGAGTAAAATGAGTACTTCCAACTCAGTGAGTAATAAACATATATAATGGCTGAAAGTAAGAAATCCCGAAATATTACAATATAAAGCTATAATCAGTGATTCAGCACATAAAACGATGGAACAACAACAATACCAGGACAAATAAGACAATTAGGTATAAATGCATGAATGCAATGCAATGCACATGACTGCTGCGGCGCGCAGCCCGATCCATTTGGGTACCCGCGCTCACTGTGGGGGTTCAGACTCCGGAGGGGCTCCTACAGCCCAAGCGCAATATCATCGTAACATTCGCTGCGGCGTGGAACCCGATCCACACTCAGTCTAGGTATATATATATATGCATGCAAGCCACTCGGGCACAGTCAGATTAATCATTTTAGTTTCAATTATTAGGAATTATAGAGCTAAGTGTTTAAATATTTATTGGTTTACTAATCATTTCGAGGCAGTATCTAGCTCAGGACTGATATCATGAAATGTGCTAAGCATCATGGAAACAGTGATAAGGATCCCTGAAGGATGCACATGATAGGCACAAAGCCCCAAACAAATTCATAAAATCCAAGTAGGATGATTACCAAACAATTTCTAGTCAAGAACACAGTACGAACATCAACCGAAACGGACTAGGTCACAATCCCCAGTCACAATCGACCCCGCACTCGTCATAGAATACATGTCTCGCCTCAATATAGCATCACAATGTGATATACCGGGGTTTCAAACCCTCAGGTCATCATCTACATCTATTACTCACCTCAAGCCGGCCACAAGTCTAGCTCGCTATGCCTTTGCATTTCGAATCAACCTCTTCGCACGCCGAATCTGATTAAAACCACAATGAATACATTACATTAGGCTAAAGAAACATAACCCAATCGAAAAGACTCGAAAAACACCAAAATTCACGAAGTTGGCAAAACCCAAGCCCCGGGCCCACTTCTCGAAAAATTACGAAATTTACGTCACTGGATTCCTCGTCTCGCCACGAGTCTACACATACCAATTTTACCAAAATCGGAGTTCAAATGCCCTTTCAAAATCCATTTTTACATCTCAGCTTTCCAAGCCCTAACTTGACCCGTTTTTGATGAATTTTCCACAATTTACATGTAATTTCTACCATAAACTCGAATAATTAGGCCAAGAGACTTACCTCCAATTGATTCTCAGTCAAAACCCTCGAAAATCCTCGCCCAAAGCTCTCCAAGTCGCTTAAAAATGGTGGAAACTACCTCTTGTTCGCGGATGAAATTTAATATTTTAAACCCTTCTGCCAACAGCGATTTTTGCTTATGCGGTCCCCGCTTCCGCTTATGCGGGACCGCTTCTGCGGCCAAAATTCCGCTTATGCGGTCTTCACTTAAAAACTCAACGTCCGCTTTTGCGTCTCCTCATCCGCTTCTGCGAACCACTCAAGACCGCTTCTGCGGTTTATAGTCCACTTCTGCGGACTCGCATTTGCGAAAAATGTTCCGCTTTTGCGAAAACACTCCACCAGGCTACGAACCGCTTCTGCGCTCCTTTACCCGCTTCTGCGGAACCGCTTCTGCGGTCCATTTCCGCATAAGCGGAAATACCAGATGACAGAAAAACTAAACCTGCAACACACCTCAAAACGCTCGTTTAACCACCCGAATTCACCCCGAGGCCCCCGGGACCTCAACCAAAAACACCAACACATCCTAATACCTTATTCAAACTTGTTCCAATCTTTAAAACACATTAAACAACGCTAAAACCATCAAATCACATCGAATTCAAGCCTAAGTTTCTTAAAAACTTCCGAATTACGCATTCGATCAAAAACCCGACCTACACACCTCCGAATGACCTGAAACTTTGCACACATACCCAAAATTACCTAACGGAGCTACTGCAACTCTCGGAATTCCATTCCGACCCTCGGATCAAAATCTCACCTATCCACCGGAATTCGCCAAAATGCCAACTTTGCCAATTCAAGCCTAATTCTACTCCGGACCTCCAAAATCACTTTCGATCGCACTCCTAAGTCACAAAACCTCCCGAAGCTAACCGAATCACCGGAATTCACATACGAGCCTTCTAACTAATAAGTCAACGTTCGGTTGACTTTTCCAAACCAAACCTTCCTTAAAGAGACTAAGTGTCTCATTTCCTATCCAAACCAATTCAATTAAACTTCAACTCACCTGTTGCTGATAATAAAACATGAAAGAGCAATAAATGGGGGAAACGGGGCTGTAATACATGAGACGACGGGTTGGGTTGTCACAGTATAGTATTTACCTTCTGTCCAATTTGTATTCTGGACAGTTATTGCACCTCATTTGATTTCCTAGAAATAGCTATGCACTTGTGACACCGGTTCTAGGATGATTATGGGATTATTAAATATTAATTTTGTTAAAGACATCATCTTATTTCAATGAATTTCATTATTTATTATTTAATGTATAAAAGGAATGATTTTAACAAATACTAAAATGAGAATTTAATTAACTTCTTGGTGTTGGCTTGCCTGACAGTGGTGTCTGGCGCAATCACGACCCTTAGTGGATTTTGGATCGTGGCAGATAAGGAATAAAATAAAGAAAAAGAAGATGACAGAGACGAAGCAACAGCAGCAACAAAAGTTGAAGAGAAAGAAGAAAGTAAGAAAGAAGAATAAGAGAATCAGGAAGAGAAAGAAAAAAGAAAAAAGAAGGAGAAGAAGAAAAAGTAGAGAGGAGAAAGAAGAGGGAAATAAAAATTTAAATAATTTGAATTGGTGTAGGTCTTTTTAAATTTTATAAAATTTTAATATTTACCCACAACTTTTTCTATTTTAATCTGACCCCGACCCCTTTTAATTACCATTCTTTTGTTAACCAAAAAATGTGTCCTAAATTCTTACACAAGTCTTAAAAAGTATTTTTTTACACAATCTATCTTATACATGATATATTGATATTTTTTTGATAAATAAAACTTTATTACTAATTGGTATTACTTACAACTCTACAAACAAAAAATTGGACAGGAGATCCCAATTATTTGGATACTACACTACTCCCAATTCATACTCCTTACAACTTGTTTGGATGGTTGTTACCTGTTGTGTTGTATCGTATTATAACATTAAATACAATATTTGTTTTGATCGTTACTTAAATTATATTGTATCGTATCTTTAAATTCGTCGTTATGTAACGACGAAAAATATCACTTTATGGAACGGCCAATTTGGTATGGTCGTGTTGTTATCTTATCGTTTCTCGCATCTTGCCCTTCTATATTATTAAATAATTTTGTTTTATCATTTATCATATCTTTTTATATAATAATTCTATCTCATAGCTTACGTTTTATTTATTTATAATGTTACAATTTTATTCTTCATATTGTTGGTGCATGACATATAAAATGACAGCAAACAATATAATCTGTCCAAATATTGTATACAGCAAAACAATATAGTATAATACTATACGATACACTATGAAACGATACATAGCAACCATCCAAACAAGTTGTTAATCTTCCTGAGCATATTGTCCTGCTACTTCCATGAAATGTCTTCAACTAAGAATCTAAGTATATATAAACAGACAGAGTTCTCTGCTTGCTTTGAAAAGCTCTCAGGTTTCTCTCTTGCCAGATGTAATACACATAACCTACAAAAGTCATTCTGAATATAATAGAAGCTGGGTGTGATTATCTCTCATCACTGTACTCGCCGATTCATTGCTATGAAAAATAAAGTCATAACACTATTTTTTGTCACAAGAAATTAGCTGAACTTTGCTCATTATAACTGTAAAGTCATTTAACTTTAATTTACATATTAAGAAAGTAAGCCACAAAGTTATTTTTTATCACACATAAGTAACTGAACTTTACCTATTATAACAGTGTATCACTAAACTTCTTGCCCTTAACATGTCTTCTTATACGTGAACATTTCCAAACTATTGAGTTTTTCAAATTTTGAAAAGCATATATACTTCGAAAATCTTCACAATAAGGTAGTGGAGTAGTAACTTTTTGACAAAAACATATCAGACTAACAATTTCATTTTTCCAAACCTCAGAATTCTGAGTTTGCAAAAATTATTTTTCCAAAAACTAAAGAGATGCCTCCTTTGACCTGTGGCTGTGTTAAAGGTGTCACGCGAGTAGGAAGCCAGCTGACCCTTAGCTGGAAAAGAGACTGTTAGATTAGTTGTTAATTAAACAATTAGAAGCTAGTTAGAATTAGTTGGTATTACACTATATATATATATATATATATATATATATATAATATATAATATATATATATATATATATATATATATATATATATATATATATATATATATATATATATATATATATATATATAAATAGTATGTATGTATGCGTGTGTGTAGGCGTTATTCAATACAACAGTGAAAATATTTCCTCATCTTCTCCTTTCCTCTCTTAGCTCGGATCTCTCTTAGCTCAAATCTAGAAGCATCCATGGCAAATGTTTGACATGGTACCAGAGCTTTGTCCGATCATTGCTCTCGTCTAATTCTCCTCTGAACTCATATGAAAGAAACTTCATCTCCTTCATCTTCATCTCCTTCCCTCGAGAACATCGAATCAACAATGGCGACTGAGAAAATCGACTACACTCATCCTCTGTTTGTGCATCCCTTAGATACTCCAAGTTCCATGTTGATTCTAGTCCAACTCACGTGATTTGAGAATTAGGGATTATGGCAGATATCGATGAGAATTGCACTTCAGGCCAAACGAAAGCTAGGGTTCGTCAATGGCACATGCATTAAGGATCAGTTTAGGTCAGAGCTACATAAAGACTGGGAGACTTGTAATGCGATTGTGCTCTCGTGGATTATAACACGGTATATCCAGATTTACTTAGTGGAATCGTATATGCTTGTAATGCTCACTTAGTATGGGAAGATCTAAAGGAGAGGTTTGATAAGGTGAATAAAATAAGGATCTTTCAATTGTATAAAAAAATTGCTACAATTTCGAGGAACATATTCATTGTCCATGTATTTACGAAATTGAAAGAGCTCTAGGCTGAGTATGATGTGATGGTACCTTCAAAAAATTCAAAAAAGTATGCAGATCATTTTCAGCGGCTGAGGCTATTACAATTTCTAAGTGGACTGAATAATTCTTATGCTCAGGCTAGAAGGCAGATTCTAATGAAATCTGTAGAACCAACTTTGAATTAGACTTATGCTCTAATTGTTGAGGATTAAAGTCAAAGGAATACATCAGGAACATTATCACACAATGGGCTGAACTCAATAGCTGAGGGAAATGACAATACAACATTATGGAGCTCAGCAATAAAAGGAGGTTCAGTCCAGAAGAACAAAAGGAATTACAGTATATTTTATGATTATTGCAAGATGAAAGGACATAGTAAAGAAAACTATTGCCAACTCATTGGTTATCCGGCAGACTTCAAAGGTAGAAGAAAACAAGGAGCACCTACTGGTTACCAAGGAGCATCTATTGGTCATCAAGGAAGCTGGTCATTATCATCAAAGAGCATATGCCACACAACATGGAGGATTCATAGCTCAAGCTAGAGGAAGCTGTAATGCAGGGCAAACAGGTATGAGTGGAGCTTTTGAGAACCTTTGTGCTGGCACAGCACATGGGAACAACAACCATATGCAGGTGCAAGTCAAGGGACTCAAAATCCTGTACAGATGCAAAATGCACAACCATAGGGACAATCTCAGGGATCTACAGGTTGTGTCACTGTTACATTTACTCCAGAACAATATAGTCAAATCTTACAAATGCTCAACAAAGATAATGGTCCAGAAACATTAGCCAATATGGCTGGCACCATTAGTTCTTTTCTGGCTAGTAAACTGGGCAACGTTGGATAGTGGATAAAGGAGCAACAGATCATATGGTATCTACTCCTGAAATGTTATTTGATTTGAATGGCTATGCTAATAAATGCTCACTATTGCATTTACTTGATGGAAAACAGTTGCCTATTAGTCATATTGATAAACGTATATTGGCACAAGGGGACATCGGTGATGTGTTGTGTGTACCAGACTTCAAGTTTAACGTGTTGTCAGTGGCAAAGCTAACTAGAGAATTGCATTGTTTCATGTCTTTCAATCCTGATTTTTTCCTGATGTAGGACCTTCACACCGAGAAGGTGAAGGGGACAGGTAGAATGCACAATTACTTGTACTATTGGAGAAACATAATAGAGAATAAGATACCGCAATCATTGGCTGCTACTGTGACTCTTTCTACATCACAGTGGCATAGGAGGTTGGGGCATATTCCTCATAGAATATTTCAACAAATGAATATTTGTAAGGATACCAAGACAGATAATGACAGAACTTGTTCCATATGTCCTGTAGCTAAGCAAACTAGGCTTCCTTTTCCTCAAAGTACTAGTAGAACTACTAAACTGTTTGAGCTAGTTCATGATGATGTATGGGGTCCCTACAAAGTACCTACACATGGTGGTCATAGATTCTTTCTTACACATGTGGATGACTATAATAGAATGGTCTGAGTTTTATTGTTAAGGTTGAAGAGTGATGTCAATTGTATTCAAAGATTTTATGTCATTAATAAAGACACAGTTTGATAGTTCAATCAAGGTTTTCAGAAGTCATAATGGTACAAATTTCTTTATCTCACATTGTATAGATTTGTTCAGTAGTGTAGGAATTGTACATCAAAGTTATTGTATTCATACTCCACAGTAGAATGGAGGAGTTGAATGAAAGCACAGACAACTTCTTGAGGTAGCAAGAGCTTTCAGGTTTCAGGGTTCCATTCCTCTTACTTTCTGTGGATTATGTGTTTAGAATGTTTCTTATCTAAACAGGATCCCATCCACTGTTTTGGCAGGAAAGTCACCATTTGAGGCATTCTATGGGAGGAGTCCTAATCTACTACACCTAAGGGTACTGTGGTGCTTATTTTATACCACAAATGTGGGGTGCCAAAGTGACAAATTTGGAGCAAGAGCAATCCCAGCAGTGTGTATGGGATACTCTACCACTCAGAAAGGCTTTAGGCTATATAACCTAGCCAATAAATAGTTCTTTGTCAACAGGGTTGTTTCATTTAGAGAAGATACATTTCCCTTCAGTTCCTCCTGCTATCAACTTAGACCTCCTGATCTGGTAGAGTGTTGGGATGGTTGTCATGATCCCTTTATTCTTGAAACTAATATTGATGCAGATCCATTGAAGCCATCATCTATAGCTGAGCCAGTTCATATCCTCTCCAGTCCTTCTATTCCTCCTTTGAATTTAGGAGACTCTGTAGCAGGTGTCTCTGAGAATGATATTCTTGTATCAGTCCCTACTGCTGGTACTGACTTTCCCACTCTTAGTGGGGCTCCTTATGATAATGTACCAGATGTTACTGTTGCTCCAGGTTCATATGAGCTTACAGGCACAAGAAAGTCATGCAAAACCCCCCAGCCTCCTAGTTGGTTTAGTGACTATGTTCATAAGGGGTCCAAACCTCTATCACATGCTGTGGTGGGCACTGCTTATCCTTTATCAACATACATGTCATATGCTTCACTTTCAGACCCCTATTACAAGGTCATTTACAACATCTCATCTGTGAGGGAACCTGATACATATGAAGAAGCTCTTCATGTCCACAGTGAGTAACAACTATGTAGCAAGAACTACAGTCCCTTCAAGACAATCACACTTGGCAGCTGGTTGATCTACCTCCTAACAAGAGGACCATTGATTGTAAATGGGCATCCAAAGTCAAGTACAACGATAAAGGAGAGGTGGATAGATGCAAAGCTCGTTTGGTAGCCAAGGGGTATACTCAGCAGGAGGAGTTGGATTACCAAAAGACTTTTTCTCCCGTGGTTAAGATGGTCACTGTGAGTACTATCTTATCCTTGGCTGCAATGCATGGTTGGAGGTCCCATCAAATAGATGTATCCAATACATTCCTCTAGGGTGATCTTGTGGAGGATGCTTACATGGTTCCATATCCCGGTCTTCTAGGATAGGGGGAGTGTAGGAGAATATGCAAGTTACAGAAGTCTCTGTATGACTTGAAACAAGCTAAGCTTTGTGAGGCACTCCTCTCCTCAGGATTTGTTCAAAATCATCATGACTATTCCCTCTTCACTCAAGGATTAGGAAATGAGATGGTCCTCATCCTGGTTTCTGCGGATGACCTCCTCATCACAGGTTCATCTCCTTTTCTCATTCATGCAGCTAAGCTCATGCTCCATCAGCATTTCAACATCAAGGATCTGGGGGAGATGAGATACTTGCTTGGTCTTGAAATTACAAGGAGAACATATAGAATACTAGTATGTCAAAGAAAGTTTGCATTAGACCTTATTGCAGACTTAGGATTGGCTGGTTCTAAACCCGTTGGCACACCTATGGAGGTCTATCAAAGGTTCACCAGTGCAGAATTTGATCACAGCTATAAGACTGAGGGCAGTGCTGATGAGTTATTGTCTGATCCATCCCACTAACTATCAGAAACTGGTAGGGAAGTTGCTCTACCTAACAATGACTCGACCAGATATAAGTTACACAGTGCAGA
Organism: Nicotiana attenuata; assembly: GCF_001879085.1. Lineage (NCBI taxonomy): Eukaryota > Viridiplantae > Streptophyta > Magnoliopsida > Solanales > Solanaceae > Nicotiana > Nicotiana attenuata. Next base: position 383,900 of record NW_017670841.1, on the reverse strand, counting down.
TTCTGAGTCAATTTATGTACACGAAAGAGATCACACATGGAAAGGGCTCTAAGGGTGGTGAAGTACTTGAAGAATGCACCTGGTTTGGGCATGTTATTATCTTCTAAGCCTTCAGCACAACTTACAGTATACTGTGATATAGATTGGGCCACTTGTCCAATGACAAGAAGGTCAGTTAGTGGCTTCATAGTCAAGCTAGGAGACTCCTTGATTTTTTGGAAATCAAAGAAGCAAAGTACGGTGTCAAGAAGTTCAGCAGAGGCAGAATACAGAAGTATGGCCAATGCAACTGCAGAACTAGTTTGGCTTATTGGACTATGTGAGGAACTGAAGGTAAAGCTGGAGTTGCCTGTTAAACTATATTGTGATAGCAAGAACAAAGCACATAGAAATTGACTGTCACTTCATTAGGGAGAAGATACAAGAAAGCCTTATACACACAGAACATGTGTCCACAAGCTTGCAGCTGGCAAATATTCTAACTAAAGGTTTAGGAAAGGTGCAACATAACTTCCTATTATCCAAGCTGGAAATGTTCAATTTGTTCACATTACACAATTTGAGGGGAAGTGTTAAAAGTGTCACGTGAGTAGGAATCCAGCTCGCACTTAGCTGGCAAAGAGTTTAATTTGTTAGATTAGTTACTAGAAGTGTGTGTAGGCAGTTATTCAATTCAACAGTGAAAATATTTCTTCATCTTCTCTTTTCCTCCTTAAGCTCGGATCTCTCTTAGCTCAAATCTAGAAGCATCCATCGCAAATGTTTGACAGACTGTAATTTTTTGTTTGGCCACCCTCTGATATTGTGGCCTTTCAAGATAGCAACGACCCTTTTCTGTCGCTTGAGCCATTTTCTCTTTGTGAGAATCAGTTGATATGATGATAAGTATAAAAAGCTGTACCCCTTTTTCCTTGTCATACGTTACCTGTTTGGAATATCTAAAGGGAATTCGAATTGAGTTAGCCATTATGTGAAGAAGAATAGGAGAATATAATCTGCAAATTCCTTTAATTTTCGACTTCGTCCTCTTATATCTCCTTTTCTCTGTACAGTACGGATACAGTTGGAAATCGAATGTGGGCACCATTTGTGCAGCATGTCCATGACATATCTTCTGAAGCTTTCATTTTCTCATATCAAAAAGTTTTGATGGGAATATGTTTTACTTTGCTAGATACGCTGATTTACGAAGATCTAGTACAAGGGAATAGATTTACTACATGGGAAAAGATTGGGATTTTTTTTTCCTTTTTGTCAAAAATCCTCCAATCATCTATTTTTAAAGAAAAGATCAATAAGATTATTTAAAAAATTATGTATGCTTGTTGAAGATATAACTAAATAATAAAAGCGTCTCTTTAATAATTTAAGAATAGGCAAAGTTTAAACTTTAATTTGATACTGCGCAGGGGCGGATGTAGCTTTTAGCTACGATTTCATCTGAATCTATAACTTTCGACACGAAGTATAGATATATCTAAAAATTTATCCAATCTTGATAAGTATTAGATTTGAACCCATAATTTTAACAGTACAATGAGTTTAATGCTGAGAATCTTAAAAGTTGAACCTGTTGAACTTAAATCTTGGATCCACCTGTGATTGTGCACGGAGTTAAAAAAAAGAAGACTTATGAAAATTGTGTTTTAAACATCTCATAATATTTGTGTTGCTATGACAACTTATTTATATATTAAAGAGCTTAAAGTTAAATTACTTTTAAATTTAGGAATTAATCTTTTTTTAATAGACAAAAAGGAAATAGGATTACATAAAGTGGAACGGATAGTAAATAACGTATAGTTTTCTTCTTTCTAAGTTTTTCGATATACTTTTTGACCATTATTGGAACAAAATCACCTACTCAACCAAAGGAATACACCATATATTATTTATTACTACAGTTGAATATGGTAGGAATATTATATTACAAGTACGGAACTGAAAAATGAAATCCATTTTGTCAATCCAAAGAATTTATGTGGAATAACTTTTCCAGATTGAGAACCATATCTGGATTGTGCTGCTTAAGATGCCAGGTGGATAAGCCATATCATGCCTTTATGGTGTAATGATCCAAAATGCCTTTGGATATTAACCAACTTGTTCTTTTGTTATACAATAGAAAACATATATTGTCACTACCCATCTTTAGTCCCTCTTATATAGCTTCATTCAAATTCAGATTTCTCAAATCAACCTTCAATATAGTTTTTCATCACTCTTCTTTTTACAACTTGCATAGCTACATTTCGAGATACAAAAGAAAACATATCTTCCTTTCACTCCGAATCATCAAGAAAACACTAGCAACCCATTAATTAAGTCATCTTTTTGAACTTTGAATATGGAAAGAGTGATGAAGTTGGCAGCAGAAAGTCCAGTGGTGATTTTCAGCAAGAGTAGTTGTTGCATCTCTCACAGCATCGAAACCCTAATTCGTAGTTTTGGTGCAAACCCTATAGTTTACGAGCTTGACGAACTTCGAAATGGGAGGGAAATGGAGAAAGCATTGGTTGAATTAGGGTGTAAGCCTAGTGTGCCAGCAGTGTTCAATGGGAAAGAATTGGTTGGTGGTTCTAATGACATCATGAGCCTTAATTTGAGGGGCAATAAGCTCAAGCAACTGCTCATAAGGGCTAATGCAATTTGGGTATAATACTAAATACTATATGTGAGTTTAGACAAATAGATAGCTGGCCAGTAATTGAGTATTTAATCAAACTGGCATAGTTGTTGCTAGCTATTTTTCTCACTTTCTATCTGATGTATTCGTGAGATGAACTTGGATAATAATAATATAAGCATGTTTATGTTTCATTTACTACATCTCGTACTTTCTTCTCTTGTCCAGTGAGAGAATTCAGGTAGTGATCTCACTACTATTATTATAAGCATTTTATGTTTCATTTACTACATCTCGTACTTTCTTCTCTTGTCCAGTGAGAGAATTCAGGTAGTGATCTCACTACTATCTTAATATATAGTATACACTTCATACATAATCAAATGTATTTTAGCTTGACCAAGAGTACAGATAATGCTAAAAATACTTTCATGATGCTAACATTACATTCAACTTTCATGGTGTTTCAGGTTACATATTCATAAAAACTGTAAGAAAATAATAAGAAGACCAAAACATCTGGCAAGTGGTAATCTAATTTGGCACGGGAAATCTAGGAAAGAGTTTCGTTTTTGTGCGCTAAGAGTGCATAGTAAGTATCATTTCTCCATCGAAAAAGACTGACCAGCAGATGACTTAAGTCCTACATACATCGAAGAGGAAGTGAAAGAACCTAGAATATAAGAGTAAGGCTTGAGATAAGTTGTACTTCACACTTTTATGTTCAATTATGTGCCAGAACGAAAACATCATAAGGTATGGACGAAAACGGACAATATTGTGTGCATGGATCAGGTTGTTAGGATTATATTTTTAATTATCTCTTAAATAAAACGTATAGTTAATGTAGCCTTAATGTGACGACTCAATAGGTCATCTAGAGTTTTAAATCCTAATTCTGTGTTTCGAAACCTCAAATACCTCATTTTAGCCTACCTCAATTTGCGTGCACAGTCCGGGTCTCTTTCCGGAAGGCTTTTATGTTAAAAATTGATAAAATATGAAATCTTGCCTTAAAGATCCATTTGAGTTGACTTCGGTCAATGTTTTGAGCAAACGGATCCGGATCCGTATTTTGACGGTGCCACTGGGACCGTATCGTGATTTGGGATCTGGTCATATGCCCGGAATCGAATTCGGAGGTCCCTAGCTCGAGTTATCGCTTTTTGTCGAAAATTGAAAGTTTAAAGGCTTAATGACTTTAAAGAATAGACCAATATTTGACTTTATTGTTACCGGGTCCATTTCTTGGTTCCGGAACTTGGTAGAGGTCTATTACTGTATTTATGACTCGTCTGCGAAGTTTGCAGCAACAGAGTTAAATTGACGTGATTCGGACGTCCGGTTGTTAAAATAGAAATTCTAAAGTTTTCTTGAAACTTTAATTTGGTTTGGTGTCCGATTCGTAGTTCTAGGCGTTATTTTGGTGTTTTGATCGCGTGAGCGAGTTCGTATGAGGTTTTTGGACTTATGTGCATGTTTGGTTTGGAACCTCGAGGGCTCGGGTGAGTTTCGGATAGCCTACGGATCTTAGTTCTTTGAAAAATCTGGTTTTTCTTAACTTCATGTGGTTTCTAGTGTCTTCATCTTCGCGGTCGCAAAGGTACTCCCACAATCGTGAAGGGTAAACTGGGGTGGGGGAGGATTTGTTCTACGTATCCATGAGGCCATGGTCGCGAACGCGGAGGATTGGGGAGTCTTCTCTTCGCGAACGCGACCGGCCACACGCGAACGCGCTGGGATCAGTGGGTTGTTTTACGCAAACGCGAGCCAAGGCTCGCGAACACAATGGTCGCGGGGGGGACCATCGCGAACGCGTAGGCTAATTGAGTTGCTGCTTCGCGATCGCGTCAGGCCCTTCGCGAACGCGAAGAAGACCTGACGCCCAGTGATTTAAATGTCCAAAAACGGAATCTCTCCCATTTTTCATAACCCTTTCATTAGAGCTCGGTCTAGGGGCGATTTTGAAGAGAAAACTCAACATCAATTCATCGGTCACTCTTTCATTTCTAACATCACCCACTAATTTCTAGCCCTAATCGTTATTCTTTCATGGTAGAAAACTAGGGATTTTGGAAGATTTGGGATTTTTTGCAAATCACTAGTTTATTTCTTGAGGCTTTAGCTATTATCTTCAGTTAACAGTCTTATTTTGTTTCATATTTTCTTCTCCTGTCTTTATTATATACTGTGTATAGGTTGTAGTGTGAGTGACCTGCCTTAGCCTCCTCACTACTTCGTCGAGGTTAGGCTTGGCACTTACAGAGAATGGGGTTAGTTGTACTCATACAATACTCTGCACTTTTTGTGCAGATTTTGGAGTCGGTCCCAGCGGCGGTTATTAGCGTGCTCGGATTGGCCCACTTTGCGGAGACTTGAGGTACAGCTGCTCAGCGTCCGCAGCTCCTAGAGTCCCCTTTCCTTTTAGTTAGCTGTGTACTTTCCTTCAGACAAGATTTATGTTTTATTAAGACCCTTATTTGTACCACTCTAGTAGCTCGTGCACTTGTGACACCGGGTTCAGGGTCGTATCAGATATTTTAGTTGTTATAGCTTTCGCACTTTACTTTGGATTATTTCAGTTCTTTCTCATTATTCAATTTAAACTGTTGAAAAAACAAGATAAATTGTTCTAACGCAGGGGCGGCCCTTCCATAAAGCAAGTAAAGCAACCGCTTTAGGCCACATATTTGTGTGGGCCCCATTTTTTGTTATACCTAATAGACTCTGTATAAGTTTAAAATAGAGTTCTGCAAAGTGAAAAAGTTTTGATTTCTTTCTTTAACAAATATAGAGAAGAAGGATTTGCAACTGCTATGATTTCTACCAAGGAAATTGCACTTGAAATGAATATCGAACCCAAATTTCGTAAGAAACGTGTGATATATAGGAAGTAACAATTTGATGCGAATGTTGATTATAAAATGTCAAAATCTTTCGAAGAGTCCTTTAGAGTTGATTACTTTTATACATAATAGACAAGGCTATTTTTTAACTTCAAAATAGATTTGAACAATTCGAAGTATATGAAAATATTTTTGATTTTCTATTTGGCAGTAAAAACTAAGATCACTAGATGTTGAAAATTTGAAAAAATATTGCCTTAATCTTGAATGTTCTTTAAAGCATAATAATCAATTCGATATTGATGGTTTAGATTTATTTTCTGAATTAAAAGTATTAAGAAAAATAGTACGATTAGAAGATAGGTTTAAAGTGTCACAATATCAATATCCATTTTGGCCTACCTTTTTTTTTTGGTTTAATTACGTCGTTGGGTGGCGTGTCCCTAACATTAAAACAGTCCAAATTACAAAAGATAAGGGGACACAATGCCCCGCCTCGCAAAACGAAGAAGGAGAAACAAAAATTCTCCAACTTGACAGGATTTAAGTGGCTATGCAAGGTAGAGATGGCAATGGGATGGGGCGGGGCGGTTGCGGGACGGGTTTAGTCTCAACCCGCACCACCTTGCACCACATAGCAAAATCTTCTGTTTTCATCCCGGCACGCACTAACCCGCATAAACCCGCCCAGTAAAGCAAAATTTTCCCTTTTTCATTTTTGATGAATAGTTTTTTTTTTAACCAAAAAACAAATTACCAATGGCCTATGGCCTTCTTTTCTCTGTTTTTTGGGCGTTCCTGCTTTGTCAATAATGTATTCCATATGATGCTGGATCATGGATGTCTCCTACTAATATTATTAGAACATATCTTTTAGCGTAATAATCCATAAAAAGTAATATTTTCTGTGTTCCAGTTTATGTGAACCTATTTCTTTTTAGGTCCGTTCCAAAAATAATGACCCATTTCTAAATTTGAAAACAATTTAGTTTAAACTTACAATTTTACCTTTAATGAGAAGCTTTTATAACCAGACAAATACTTTGGGCCCCTTTTTGACTTGCTTAGGACCACAAACTCCCAAAAGTCTTCATTTTTTCTTAAAGTTCGTGCCCAGTCAAACAGGTTCACATAAATTGGAACGGAGGAAATAATTTAATAGAGAGTTAATTATTTTAATCAATATTAAATATATCTTCTTAAAACTGCTATTTTATACTCCTACCCGACAAAAGTATCGATATTCTTATGATTAATAATATGACGCTGAATCTCATAAGATTTGTGCATTCTTGTGGGTAGTACTTGCATTTGAAAATAATGTAGAAGTATTACTGTATGATGTGCGTTTTCTTTCATCTTATGTTTGATAAATTATCCTTTTTTATTTATTTTCTGTTTGATAAATTATCCTTATGATTAATAAAGAAGTAAAATTAAACAAGAAAATGCTTTGCAAATTGGAACTGAAAATAAAAAACACAGAAATAGAAATAAGAGGAATGGTTGCTTTGTACATACTACAGTCCGGAGGAAACCCGCCCCTGCATTAGATTTTCAGAAAACAATTTTAACTCGCCCGCACCCCCAACCGCAAGACAGAAGATTAAACCCACCCTGCCCCGCATAAGATCAAACCCGCCCCCGCTCCACAGCTACCCGCCCCATTGCCATCCCTAATACAAGGTCCAACTAGCTTGATCCTTAAACAAAATGTAGCTACATTCCTTGGAATCCCTACTTCTATTATTTACACAAAACAATTCTTCCGCTGTCTACGTCTGAAGGAAACCATCTGTAAACAATCCATTCTATAAGGCCCTTTTGCAGCAGCTAGTAATTCAAACCAAGAGGAGGTATTCAATTCATCATTCTCAGTACTCCATTTAGCGAGAGCATCCACCACTTGATAAAACAATGACAAGTCACACAGTTTACCTGGCTAACAAGATTCTGAATTTGCCTGATGATATCCATCATCTGCCATGGGACTTCTGATTTTCCTCTGCTCATATCAATCACGAGCAAAGAATCACATTCCAAAATAATATTGTCCAAACCATGCAGTATGCACCAATTTAACCCTACTAAAGCTGCTTTAGCCTCTGCCATATTGTTGCTAATACTCCTAACCGATTGAGCAAAGGCCATAAGCAAAATTTTCTACTTACTACTTCCTTTGTTCAATTTGTTTGTTTTTTAAAATCTGAATTAAAATATAACTCATTAATTAAACTTCTGTTAGCAGCTCGCCTCTTTACTCCAAAACTTTATTTCACTTGAATGATACTATTTGTTTTCATTAAAAGCATGTACTTCAATTCAGTTTGAATTTCTGTGGTACAGAATGAATCTTGATCACACCCAGTTATGCCTTAAAAAAGGACTAAGCGGTTGCTTTAAGTATAATCAGATCTAAAAGAACGGAGTCGAATCCTAAAAAGAACTAAGGTTTAGCTAGAATTGCTCACTATCACTAAGAAGAAAAGTTCAAACAATAATCTGAGTTATAAAGATTAAGAATTTTATTTATGGCTAATTAACTAATAGATGTTAAACCTGTAAGGTTATCGACTAAAGATGCTAAAGGTTGGGGGCAAGATTAAAGAGTTGTGATTTTCCCAACTATTGGAATCCTTCTCGCTATGTCTCCTATAATTTCGCCTAAGTATTATCTATTTAATCATGAGCACTCGTTTTTTAATGTTGTAGCCCCGTTCCCCCATCTACTACTCATTTATGCTTAATTGTTGTTATGTGACTTGCTGGGTAGTTGATTCGGTTCTGGGGATGTTTCGGAATGTGATAAGACACATATTCTTATGGTAGGAAGCTTAAGTTAAAAAGGTTGACCGGACGTTGACTTATGTGTAAACGACTCCGGAATGAAGTTTTGATGGTTACGATAGTTCCGTAGGGTGATTTTGGACTTAGGAGTGTGTCCTGATAGCGATTTGGAGGTCCGTAGTTGAATTAGGCTTGAAATGGCGAAAGTTAGAAAATTTGAAGCTTTGGAAATTTAGAGGTTTGACCGTGAGTTGACTTTGTGGTTATCGGGCTCGGATTTTGATTCCGAAAGTTGGAGTATGTCTGTTGTGTCATTTATGAATTGTGTGTAAAAATTTGAGGTCAATCGGACTTGATTTGATAGGTGTCAACGTCGAATGTAGAAGTTGGAAGTTCATAAGTTTATTAGGCTTGAATGGATACACGATTGATTTTAGCGTTGTTTGATGTGATTTTACATTTCGAACGAGTTTTTATGATATTTTAGGACTTGTTGGTATGTTTGATTGAGGTCACGGGGGCCTCGGGTGGATTTCGGATGGTTAAAGGAGTGAAAATTGGACTCTGAAGACTGCTGAAAATTGCTGGTGTCCAGTTCTGGTTTCCTTATACGCGATGGTATGGGTAGGTACGCGATCGCGAAGGCTTGTTTGGGGCAGCTGGGAAGTTTACTCTATGCGTTCGTGAGCTGGAGTATGCGATCGCGTAGGTTAGCCAGGCAGAGCATCACGAACGCGTGGGCATAGCCACGTTCGCGAAGAGGAAATAAGGCAGGAGCTGGGTCACGCACGTTGCTCTGTGTGAACACATGGTGGTTTTGCGATTGCGTATGTCTGAGAGCCAGTGCATCGCGTTCGCGTGGAGGTTTCTGCGTTCACGTAAGGTTAATTCGTGGGGCAGCATAGTTGTGCTTTGCCATCGTGAAGCATTTTCCGCAATCGCGATGAAAGACATCTTGGTAGAACTTAAATATTTCAAAAACGTGGGTTTGAGTTCAGATCACAAATTTAATTTTGGGAGCTCGGTTGGAGGCGATTCTTGAAGATTCAAAGGAGTGATTGGGGTAAGTAATTCTTACTTAGTTTTGGTTAAATTCTATGATTATATCTTTGATTTCATCATTCAATTAGTGATTTGGGTTGGAAAATTGGAAAAAATGGAGAAAACTTCTTAGGCCAAATTTTGAGGATTTCAGTGAGATTTTTGTATCGGATTTGAGTAATTTTGGTATGGTTGGACCCGTGGTTGAATGGGTGTTCGAATTTTGCAACTTTCATCAGATTCCGAGAAATGGGCCCAGGGGTTGACTTTTTGACTTTTGATTAAGAACATAGCATTTTGAAATAGAATTAATTCCTTTAGCTCGTGTTGATTGTATCGAATTGTTTGTGGCTAACTTCCGAGGAATTTGGGGGCCGATTCATGAGGCAATGGCTTATTGGAGTAGAGATTTGCACGGTTTGATGTAAGTAACACTTCTAAACTTGGTTCTGAAGGTATGAAATCTCGAATTACTTGTTATGTGATTGGTGTTGAGGTGACGCACATACTAGGTGACGGGCGTGTGGGCGTACACCATAGGAATTGTGACTTGGTCAATAATCTCGTTGTTATCTGTATATTCCCCGTGTGTTAGAGAAATTGAGCTGCAAGTCATGTTAGAAATCACGCTTAGGCTATGTTGGTACTGTTGGGACCTTAGAGGTCGCATTACATGTTGAATTATTTGCTTAATTTGAAATCACGCACTCAGTCACAGCTATTATTTGCATATTATATCCCAGTCTTTGTTGCCATTTGTTTATACATTATATCATCATTGTTTGGGCGGATTATCAAGATTCTTGTGAGTCTGAGAGACTGAAGAGATTGATGAGAGTGAGGTTGAGGGCTTAATTGTGAAGATATTATGGGATCCGCAACATGTTTATTTGATTCATACCATGATTGGCTTATTATAGCGCTTGGGCTGGAAATGCCCCTCCGGAGTCTGCACACACACAATGAGCACAGGTACCTACCGAGTGCGAATGCGAGTTTCGAGCACGAGTGCCGACCGACTGGAAGGATTGAGTGGCTGTGGGGATGGAGTGACTGTAAGGAATGAGTGACTGTGAGGATGAAGTAAATAAGAGGACTGAGTGATTGATACTCCGGGAGTATGCATATGATTTCATTACTGTCTTTATACTTCAGTTGGCATATATAACTGTCATGTAGATATCGAGGTGTACCATATCTTGTTTCAATTGAATTTGACATGATTTACCTGTTTGTGCTTTAACTGTTAAACTTGAAAGCATGCCTACATTCCGTACTGTAATCCTGTAATTGAACTGTACATGTCAAGCTATTTACTACTTTTAACCCAATAGTTAAACTTGTTACTTACTAAGTTGGTTTCACTCACGCTACACCTTGCACTTCAGGTGCAGATCCAGGTGTATCCGGTCATGGTGGTTGTTGATTTTCAGAGTTTACTGTCGTCCGGAGTTATTCGAGGTAGCTGCCCTAGCGTCCGCCGACTTTGAGTATTCTCCCCTATCCCTTAGTCTTAGTTATTCAGTTTTAGTTTTTCTTAGACAGTATTTCAGATTTATATTTTTTAGATGCTCATTTACTCAATGACACCCTAATTTTGGAAAAACGTATGATTCGAGTTGTGACATTTTATTCGGTTATGAGATCTTTTACTTATCTAAACTTGTTTTAGTATATTCTAAATTCGGAAGTGTTGGAAATGTTTGAGTTGTCGGCTTGCCTAGTATCATGATAGGCGCCATCACGACATGTTTGGTTTTGGGTCGTGACACGAATTACATTAGCTCGCATTTTCTCACCGCTCACTATGACCACATCAAAGTTTTGTTATCTCTAATCCTGCTTTTAAACCCGCCGTATTGATCTTTCATATACCTTAGGAGTGATGGGGCTCAACAACAACCTAAATATGCACTCTTTCTCAAGTAATACATAGTAAATAGGCACAATTGATTGAGAGCTCTTCAATTAACTAAAATAAGCATGTAGTTGAATACATATAAAAACTCAAAGGCAAAATTAAATTAGAATGTAACGAGAATTTATCCTTCAAAAGGTTCACTCTAGAAAAAAATTTAACCACGTAAAGTCATATTAACAACCACGTTAATAACTAAAAGCATTAATCTATAAATTAAGGAAGAACGAAAGAAAAACTCTTGTGATCCAGTGCTTGCAATTCTTGTAGCTGTCTTGTGCCTCTAAAAATAATGTCTCCCTCCTCAAAAACTATGTTTATGAGGTATTTATAAGGAAGGTAAAGTTTATAGCAGAAATAACCAAGTCCCAAGCTGGCCGGGAGACTAAATGCCTCGGAACAGGGCCCTATTGGCATGTCGCGCCCTTGCTACCTCGCCTTGGAGCTCACCTTGCACCGTGGGACACGCCAACCAGAGCTCGTCTAGCATCATCTAGGGCATGGTGCTTTGGCGGCCTTGTGTCGTAGTTCCTTTCATGCTCTGTTTTGTAGTGTTTGATGCCTCTTTGTCCGATTTCCTTTCCACTTCACTCTCAAATGAGCCTACAGAAAAAAATAACTCAATTAAGCATAAACATAGTATGAATCACTAATATTTATTAGTAAAGCAAAAGGTAAATGATGATATAAAGTATAACATATTAGCCTCTCGCATCAAATCTGGACACCCCTTTGGTCTAATCACTAATGTACATAGCCTAGTGAACATTATGAATTCACATAAATTCTTTTTTATTCTTGTCGATTCCTATATCCGATGTGGGAAGAGGAATTGGACTCATCATATGTTCTTGGGCAATCCTCACCTCATGAGCTTAGCTTTTGGGGTTGAGTTAGCCGCTAGGTCCATTATTTTATTATGGTATCAGAGTCAGGCCCTTCTCAATTTATTGTTTGCCTGATATTGGTACCCATTTTTAGTGTTCACATATTGAGTCCCCATCTTATATTGTTCACGCTTCAGATGTCTAGTCGCAATTCAGGGAGGGTGTTAAGTCCTCCCATGGACACATGGGATGAAGGGTGTTGAGTCCCACATCTGTTGTGAAAAAGAAATTGGACTCATAATAGGTAAGAATTATTCCTCAATACTGTCTTTTACGGTCGTTTCAAAGATATTTATGTTTTGTAGTATTATAGGCTGTTTCAAAGATATTGGTGCTTTACAGTCTGTTTCAAAGAATCTATATATCAAAGGAAGATCTTCAAGTTAGGGTTGATAAAAAACAAAAATGTAAAGAAAAAGAAATGAAACTTAAGGCCAAATCATTTCAAGTACCCATTTACTAATATATGCGGCTCTTCGAAGTGGCAATAAGTATTTACGGTTTGGTGGAAATTTTCTCTTTTGAGGGAGAATCATTTGGCTGTAAAAGTAACATATAGTTATCATAATATTCTTTAGAAAATATTCTTCGTGATGAAATTGATTTGGATATCCTAAAATATAGGCATTTTCTCTCTAATATTCTTCTGAGTACATCCAGTTTCTTCTTCTAGTACGGGAGAATTGTACTAGAAATTGTGATTTCATCTACTGAAAAGTCGCATAGCTTTTTATTCTTTTAATTTTACAATAAGGAAAACTGCATTTGGAATATCTTCAATGGAATGGAAAACTCTACATAGTCTAGATGCTTCAGTAGATAGACCTCTTAACAAGTGACACGTCTTTTATAGATTAATTGGGTATAATCAATGTATAATACCTATATAATCATGTATAATCAATGTATAATTTATAAAAACCTGCTAGAAAAAGTAAACAAAGAGTTAGACCGGCTGTTTGTGTAATTGTGTAAAAATCACATGTATTGATCCAGCTTCCCAATCAGAGGCGGAGCTAGAGCACGACGTATGGGTTCGATCGAACCCAGTAGCTTTAATTCAAATCATGTGTATTGTCTTAGAAAAAAATCATCGAATATATAAAATTTATTAATTTAGAACCCAATAATTTAAACAGATTAGATTCCCAAATCCATAAACTTTAAATTCTGACTTCGCCTTTATTCCCCGTAGGTTTTATCTTCATTTGCTTATGATGCACTCAGTTACTAACTGAAACCTTCAAATACATAGGTCATATACAAAATCGAAAGATTATTAATTGTTCAGAAAAAAAGCATGATGAATTAATATGGGAGCAGAAAGCCCTGTAGTAGCATTAATAAGAAAGACCACTTGTGACTTGACGTTGCATGTCTTGTATTGACACAAATCCATTTCACTTTATGTGGCACAACTTTTTGATATATTAGTTTCAAAAGGAACAATATATTTTTATATTTAAAAATAATTTAACTTTAAACTTCTTATTTTATTTTTAATAGCATATTTTTAGCTATATAGATCTCATTGCATGTTTTTAAAAACATAAATTCCCAATATTTTCTTTCTTCCTTTTATTTAGTGCGGAGACAAACTATGTTACGTGACCTTCCTATCTTCAATATTTCCATTTGGTTTTCAACATGATATATGCGGCTTTTCGAAGTAGTAGTAAGCCCTTTTACGGTGTGCTTCCAGCTTTATCTTTGAGTGAGAATCATTTTGGTTTGTAAAAGTAAAATATATAGTTGTCATAATATTCTTTTTAAGAAAATGCATAATATTCTTCGTAATGAGATTAATTGATTTGGATATGTCTGGCATTTCAGATCTGATATTCTTATGGGCAGAGGCGGATCCAGGATTTGAGGCTTATGGGTTCCTACCGTAATTTCAGATTAATATGAAATAATAACTGGGTTCACAATCAGATATTTACCAATATTTAATGAATTTCTTAATATAAATACAGGGTCTACGCAAGAGTTACTGGGTTCCCGGGAACCCGTAGTCCATGCACTAGGTCCGCCCCTGCTTCTGGGTACATCCTTCTTCTTCTAGTACGGGAGAATTGTAATAGAAAATGTGATTTCATCTACAGAAAAGTCGCATGGCTTTTTATTCCTTTAAATTCCAAAAATGAAAACTGCATTTGGAATATCTTCAATGGAATCGAAAACTCTACATAATCTAGCAGATGATTCAATAGATAGACCTGTTAGCAAGTGACACGTCTTTTTATAGATTAATCTATTAATCTTTCCATTACAAGTTAATTGCCTTTTTAATTGGTTGTTTGATTATCTTGAGAATTGTAATTTGTCTATTTAGCACAACCGAGAATCAATATCTACCGTAATATCCATAATTTCCAAGGTACTCCACTTAATATTAGAACGGATATATGTAGCAGTATACATTTAAGACCACAACAATAAACCCAGTGTAATCTCATAAGTGGGGTTTGGGGAGGATAGTAGGGGTGTACATTCGATTTTGACCCTTATCGATAATTACTTATCGATTATCGATTTGTACATATGCTTATCGTTATCGTTTCAATAAGGTTTCGATTTTTTCGATTTCGATTTATCGATTTTGGGGGCTTTTCGATTCGGTTATCGATTACACCAATAAGAAAATTTGCGGGATTCCACGGAAAGTATATCGCTATAAACGCGCCTAACTAATATGGACAAAAAGAAGCTAAAATAAGACGAACACTATTTATAATATAAAAATTGTGTCAACAAGCACATGCAACAAAACTAAAGTAAGAGATCAAATATATGCCACCAACACTCCAACGGTATAAAAAAAACAAAACAAAACAAAACACATCATCACGGCTAATTCTGTTTTCCATTAATTTGAACTTCATTCCCTTGATCTTTAAATATGATCATTCCTTAAATGTGGTAGAGGAAATAATAGGGTAAGGGACTTAGGGTAAAGGAAAGGGTATAGATTAGGGAAAATAATATTGTATGCCCGCTTTCAAAATAGTAGCAGAATATATATACATTCTGTATGTTATATTAATCTACACAAATAGGTAATTACTCATTTAACAAGTGTCTATAGTCTAGGGGCGTGCATTCGATTTATCGATTCGATTTTGACCCTTATCGATAATTACTTATCGATTATCGATTTGTACATATGCTTATCGTTATCGTTTCAATAAGCTTTCGATTTTTTCGATTTCGATTTCGATAACAAATAATCGATTCGATTTATTGATAAACCGATTCGAATGCACACCCCTAGAGGATAGTGTATACGCAAACCTTTTCACTACCTTCAAGAAGATAGAGAAACTGTTTCCGGTAGACCCTTGATCAAGCCCAACTCTAGTCCTAAAAAGGATAAGCGGTCGCTGCAAATATAATCCGGTCTAAAAGTCCGGAGTCGAATCCCACAGAGAACTAAGGTTTCGCTGTAATTGTTCAATATCGCAAGATGACAAGTTTGAACTATTTCTAAATTATAATAATTTAAGATTTTTATAT
>NW_017670841.1:348089-366395 GCF_001879085.1 Nicotiana attenuata | reverse complement strand
ATTCAAACAAATGGGTAAGGCTTGTAATGTGGTTGCCAAAGAAACAGGATTACAGGCTCAAAGGGGTTAACAACGATACATAACAATTAGGCGGGTAAAATATACATATCTGGCTCAACAAAGAAATGCATATATCACTTCCTAGACTGAATAAAACTAATATTTCGCTTTGCAAACACACGGAGCAAGTTCTACACATCAAATGCAATGCACAAAATATAACAACTCGTTACACACACATGGCACATAACTCACTAAGGATTGGTTTCATCAAGACACTCTAGTCAAAGCAGTTAAGCAAAGTTCAGATCATACAATTTAAGGTACTTATACAAGAGTCAAAAACTGAGCCTAAGCGTCACAGCCAAAGTACTCACTATTCTCAAGGCATAACCAAGTCAAGAGATATTGCTTCAATTCAAAACACAACACAATGGCTCCTACTCCAAGAAAAACTAACTACACCCGGTTCAAATAAAACCCTTGGAAAAGAACCGCGGCACAAAGAAAAACCAAGGGGGAATTATTACACTACCTACAAAGAAAATCTTTTTTTTTCTTTTGGCTTAAATCCCTCAAGAAAATTGTCTAATAGATCCATCGTTGGGAAAAGTCCAATCTTTAAAAAAAAATACTATTTAATTAAACTAATACAGCTAAAGTAGCATGAAAAGTCACCCAGACAATCTCATCATCCCACACTTAAAATTGTGCATTGTCCCCAATGCACAGCGTAACCATAAGAGGGTAAGAGAAACTCCCTGGCAGGCCAAAGATCGAAGCACTAGCAGTCCATGGGGTACTCAAACTTCTCCCGGGCTTGGTCCTTCGTGCAGGTACCTCACACTTAGTTCCAACCATTTGATTTGCTGTTGCATCTTTCCAATAGCTTTGCTTTCCACGCTCCTAGAAAATAAGAAATCGACACTACAAGAATAATACAATTAAAAATAAATAAAAAATAAATAAAAGAAAGCAATAAAGCTGGGTTGCCTCCCAACAAGCGCTTGATTTAACGTTGCGGCACGACGCGAATAACTTTTTTGCCTCCACCTCGAGCTTATGAATTGAACCCCAAGTTTTGATTCAAGCTTATGATTATGGTCACGGGGCGGTGGAACGAATCTAACTGGCCCAAGAAAATAATGTAGTATTCTGCACTCCTTGGCCTTTGTATGAGGTATGTAATCCTAACTTTCTGGCAAGAAGAATTCCAGAATATATGCACCTTGTTCCTCATTCCTTGACTCTTCAATTGGTTCGGATGACTCTATTTCCATATCATCATCCAAACATAATGTGGAAAAATGCTTGGAGTGTGGACCAATGCGCTCAAACACATGAACTTCAGGACTTTCAACATCCTCAACATCAATGATACTAGAGTCAACAAAATTTATATCCTCAAAGTCCTTGGTTGGCTCTAGTCTCACTTCTTCAACATTGACATCCTGAAATTGTAGTTGGCTAGGTTGTTGATGTTCTACTCTGACCTCCCCAATTAACACCTCAAATTCATACTCTTCTTGGCTACTATCCCCAATATTGGCTTGTTGAGCATTAACAACTCCAACCACTTGACTCAATTGAGCCTCCAAGTTGCGAATAATTGCCTCTTGCCTTGCCTCTTGCCTTGCCTCTTGCCTCCCCGGCAACGGCGCCAAAATTTGATCACGCCCAACTCTAGTCCTAAAATGGATAAGCGGTTGCTGCAAATATAATCCGGTCTAAAAGTCCGGAGTCGAATCCCACAGAGAACTAAGGTTTCGCTGTAATTGTTCAATATCGCAAGAAGACAAGTTTGAACAATTTCTAAATTATAATATTAAGATTTTTATATCTAACTAATTAACCAACAAATACTATAAACGGTAAAATTCAACTAACGAGACAAAGGTTTGGAGACTAAATTAAGGAGGTCTAGAGTTATGATTTCCCCAATTGTTGATTTCATTAATTGTATGTTTCTTATAGCTTTGACTTAGTTGCCTCTACCAATCATGAACTCTCCAACTATCATAAATCTCTCTCAAGCAATTATGATAATTTATTAAGGGTTGATGAGGGGCGGACTTCTTCAATCCAACTTCGGATGGGAGAGCTGGAATCCGCGTCTGCCTTCGCGTCTAGACGCGGACTTTGACGCGGATCCGCGTTTGCCTTCGCGTCTAGACGCTGACTTTGACGCGGATCCAACTTTTGAAATTCTTCCATTTCGCGAAGCGCTCCGTGCCTTTGCTTCGCTTCGCTGTTTTGTGCCTTAACTTTTCTCCTTTTTCGCGTCCGACTTCGTGCCACACACGAGAATGGACGAGCTCCCACTCCTTTAATTTCTTCTTTTTGTGTCGAATTGTCATCTTTTGATCATTTATCATCCAAACTCGTTCCTACACATAAGAAACACATAATGAGTATATTTCACTTTGAAAATCATGTAATCTCCCGCGAAACACACAAGAATAAAAATGCAAATATACTCAAAAATATGCACTTCTCATCATTTATCAACACCCCACACTTAAGCTCTTGCTCGTCCTCGAGCAATCAAACTACACTTTTTTTATAGACACGACTTAATAAACAATTCTCCTAACTCGTCACACCAAGAGTATTTAAAATAGACCAAGTACAAAAGCATAACATCTTCACCTCAAGATTTGACTCATAAGTACCACAGATTATTCACAACTCACCCACTTACTCTAACATAGAGGTCACTGACATTACCTTTACTTCATGAATCAAGTGCCCTCACACAACAAAAGAGAGTAGTTCCACACAATAAAATTTAAGAACACTTAGGAACTCAAGATAGAAAGAATTCACTCACTCTCAGAAATAACATTCATATGCCACAAAAGATGCACCATAAGCTTGCCCGTAGTGTACTACTCCACTAATCGAGCTCATTCAATCTAGGATCAATTAGGACTTTATTTGGTTGTAATGTAGGCTACGGGACGGGTAGGATATATTTAGATATAAGAGTGACTACACCTCCCTAAGCACTTTAATACATATACTTTAACATTCAAACCCCATACTTATGTCAAACCAAACTCCACCTTCACATCAATGTATATTATCCCATACTTCTTTAAGCACAATTACAGCAAGAGTCACCACTTATTAAAGAAATACTTTTTTTTCACAGCAATACAACTATATTTTTTTTTCAATCCAAGAGGGCTCTTACTTGTTCAAAACAATGCACCTTTCTCCTAATTTCATTAGTTCCACTCAAAAGCCAAACCAACCACCCCACACTTTAACTTTTACATAAATCATCACAATTCAAGTGCTTATGAGATGTTAAAAGGTTCAACTAGATAGTCCATTCAAACAAATGGGTAAGGCTTGTAATGTGGTTGCCAAAGAAACAGGATTACAGGCTCAAAGGGGTTAACAACGATACATAACAATTAGGCGGGTAAAATATACACATCTGGCTCAACAAAGAAATGCATATATCACTTCCTAGACTGAATAAAACTAATATTTTGCTTTGCAAACACACGGAGCAAGTTCTACGCATCAAATGCAATGCAAAGAATATAACAACTCGTTACACACACATGGCACATAACTCACTAAGGATTGGTTTCATCAAGACACTCTAGTCAAAGCAGTTAAGCAAAGTTAACATCATACAATTTTAGGTACTTATACAAGAGTCAAAAACTGAGCCTAAGCGTCACAGCCAAAGTACTCACTATTCTCAAGTCATAACCAAGTCAAGAGATATTGCTTCAATTCAAAACACAACACAATGGCTCCTACTCCAAAAAAAACTAACTACACCCGGTTCAAATAAAACCCTTGGAAAAGAACCACGGCACAAAGAAAAACCAAGGGGGAATTATTACACTACCTACAAAGAAAATCTTTTTTTTTCTTTTGACTTAAATCCCTCAAGAAAATTGTCTAATAGATCCATCGTTGGGAAAAGTCCATTCTTTTTAAAAAATACTATTTAATTAAACTAATACAGCTAAAGTAGCATGAAAAGTCACCCAGACAATATTATCACCCCACACTTAAAATTGTGCATTGTCCCCAATACACAGCATAACCATAAGAGGGTAAGAGAAACTCCCTGGTAGGCCAAAGGCCGAAGCACTAGCAGTTCATGGGGTACTCAGACTTCTCCCAGATTTGGTGCTTCGTGCAGGTACCTCACACTTAGTTCCAACCATTTGATTTGCTGTTGCATCCTTCCAATAGCTTTGCTTTCCACGCTCCTAGAAAATAAGAAATCGACACTACAAGAATAATACAATTAAAAATAAATAAAAAATAAATAAAAGAAAGCAATAAAGCTGGGTTTCCTCCCAACAAGCGCTTGATTTAACGTTGCGGCACGACGCGAATAACTTTTTTGCCTCCACCTCGAGCTTATGAATTGAACCCCAATTTTTGATTCAAGCTTATGATTATGGTCATGGGGCGGTGGAACGAATCTAACTGGCCCAAGGAAATAATGTAGTATTCTGCACTCCTTGGCCTTTGTATGAGGTATGTAATCCTGACTTTCTGGCAAGAAGAATTCCAGAATATATGCACCTTGTTCCTCATTCCTTGACTCTTCAATTGGTTCGGATGACTCTATTTCCATATCATCATCCAAACATAATGTGGAAAAATTCTTGGAGTGTGGACCAATGCGCTCAAACACATGAACTTCAGGACCTTCAACATCCTCAACATCAGTGATTCTAGAGTCAACAAAATTTATATCCTCAAAGTCCTTGGTTGGCTCTACTCTCACTTCTTCAACATTGACATCCTCAAATTGTAGTTGGCTAGGTTGTTGGTGTTCTACTCTGACCTCCCCAATTAACACCTCAAATTCATACTCTTCTTGGCTACTATCCCCAATATTGGCTTGTTGAGCATTAACAACTCCAACCACTTGACTCAATTGAGCCTCCAAGTTGCGAATAGTTGCCTCTTGCCTTGCCTCTTGCCTCCCCGTCAACGGCGCCAAAATTTGATCACGCCCAACTCTAGTCTTAAAAAGGATAAGCGATCGCTGCAAATATAATCCGGTCTAAAAGTCCGGAGTCGAATCCCACAGAGAACTAAGGTTTCGCTGTAATTGTTCAATATCGCAAGAAGACAAGTTTGAACAATTTCTAAATTATAATATTAAGATTTTTATATCTAACTAATTAACCAACAAATAATATAAAACGGTAAGATTCAACTAACGAGACAAAGGTTTGGAGACTAAATTAAGGAGGTCTAGAGTTATGATTTCCCCAATTGTTGATTTCATTAATTGTATGTTTCTTATAGCTTTGACTTAGTTGCCTCTATCAATCATGAACTCTCCAGCTATCATAAATCTCTCACAAGCAATTATGATAATTTACTAGACACACTCTCTATATGCAGTTGTTTCTCATTATTTTGTTCCAGAAGGCACTTTAACATATCCTTGATCTCCTTCAGGTCCGCCTTCCCAGGTTCTTTGTTCCTATTAACTTCACAAGAAAAGGTAGAACCATCATAGTAAGGGGTTGGGGGAAAATAAAAAATATAAGCACAACCATGAAGGTGACCATTTTGACCACCACACACATCACACACATTCCATAAATAAGATTGAGTTGGTGCACATAGCTCACTCTCGGGAATATTTTGATAATTTTGATACTGGTGGTTTCCTTCACAATATGTTTGAGGATCAATAGTAGAATTATCTATACCTAAATTTCCATAATTCCAAGATGTCATGTTTCTCAAATCAACAGTTATAAAAAAAATACCAAGAAAAAACAAAACAAAATAAAAGTTCAAACTTGAACCCTAGCAATATATACAGCTACAACTACACCGTTAGTTCCCCGGCAACGGCGCCAAAATTTGATCACGCCCAACTCTAGTCCTAAAAAGGATAAGCGGTCGCTGCAAATATAATCCGGTCTAAAAGTCCGGAGTCGAATCCCACAGAGAACTAAGGTTTCGCTGTAATTGTTCAATATCGCAAGAAGACAAGTTTGAACAATTTCTAAATTATAATATTAAGATTTTTATATCTAACTAATTAACCAGCAAATACTATAAAACGGTAAAATTCAACTAACGAGACAAAGGTTTGGAGACTAAATTAAGGAGGTCTAGAGTTATGATTTCCCCAATTGTTGATTTCATTAATTGTATGTTTCTTATAGCTTTGACTTAGTTGCCTCTATCAATCATGAAGTCTCCAGCTATCATAAATCTCTCTCAAGCAATTATGATAATTTACTAGACGCACTCTCTCAAGCTACGTTAGCTAGATTCACATTACAGTTCACTTAGATCGCACCCGAGGTATCGTTATCTCTAATCCAACCTCTAAACCCTCAGTTATGACTCTCGCCTGTACTCCGGGAGTGATGTTGTTCAAACAACTACCTAAATATGCGCTCTCTCTCAAGAAGATACATAATAAATAGGAACGGCTAATTGAGGATCCTTTCAATTAACCAAAATCAAAACGTAGTTGAACAAATAGAGATTAACAACTAACTCAGAACTATATTAATATAACAACCAATTCATCCCCAAAAGGTTCCATCAAAACTCTAGAAATCGAATTAGCTATTCATAATAGTATGTAAAACTACAATACTAAAAATCATAACCAATAATGAAAAAAAGGAAGAAGAAGGGGAAAAACTCGTAGTTGAATCTTCCTCCTTGCTCCTAGCGTGTTCTTGCCTCCAAGGGTGTTGTCTAACCCTAAAGTAGTGTCTCTTCCTTCAAAGTGGTGTTTTAGGATGTATTTATATGACCTAGGGTTGATGAGGGGCGGAATTCTTCAATCCAACTTCGGATGGGAGAGCTGGAATCCGCGTTTGCCTTCGCGTCTAGACGCGGACTTTGACGCGGATCCGCGTTTGCCTTCGCGTCTAGACGCGGACTTTGACGCGGATCCAGCTTTTGAAATTCTTCCATTTCGCGAAGCGCTCCGTGCCTTTGCTTCGCTTCGCTGTTTTGTGCCTTAACTTTTCTCCTTTTTCGCGTCCGACTTCGTGCCACACACGAGAATGGACGAGCTCCCACTCCTTTAATTTCTTCTTTTTGTGTCGAATTGTCATCTTTTGATCATTTATCATCCAAACTCGTTCCTACACATAAGAAACACATAATGAGTATTTTTCACTTTGAAAATCATGTAATCTCCCGCGAAACACACAAGAATTAATATGCAAATATACTAAAAAATATGCACTTTTCATCATTTATCAACCCTTGGCTTATGAAAGGTAAGTAAAAGAAAGGGCAACAAGCACACCAATCAGGAAACCGAAACAAAAAATACAAAATCAACACTAGGTACTGCAATTAGAAAGCCGAAACGAAAGCAACAACAAGTAATAACAGAAGTCAAGGAATACGAAAATACATACATGACACTAAGTCATGTACTAAAGCTACTGTTACAAACAAGGACAACGCTCGACTATCTAACCTTTTACCTTTATTCTCAACCTCCATACCTTCTTATCAGGGGCGGATTTAGGGGGGCAGAAGGGGGTTCACCTGAACCCCCTTCGCCAAAAAATTACACCGTGTATATAAGGCAAAATCTATTTTTTATCTATCTATCTATCTATCTATCTATTATGTTTTGAATCCCCTTGACATAGGCCTAAGGCATAGCTCAATGGTCAACGGGGTTCAAAACTTTTGTGAGGTCACTAGTTCAATTCCCACTAGCCACAATCTCTTCTAATTTTTTAACATTTTTCTTTTTTGAACCCGTTTAACGAAAATCTTGCCTGCGCCACTGCTTCCTATCGATAGTCATGTCCTCAGTAAGTAGGAGAAACGCCGCATCTTGCCTAATCACCTCTCCCCAATACTTCTTCGGCCTGCCTCTACCTCTCCTTAGGCCCTTCAAGGCCAACCTCTCACACCTCCTCACCAGTGCATCTATGCCTCTTCTCTTCACATGACCGAACCATCTAAGTCTCGCCTCCTGCATCTTATCCTTCACAGGGGCCACACCAACCTTTGTTTGACCAAAAACTGTAAAATCTTGGTTAAACTAATTAACTTTGTGTAATGAGGGGTTAAACCCAGTTAATGATAATAACCTCAGATGGTCATAAATAACAAAGAACAATATTGAGAGGAGATTAAATATGGTGTGCATTCAATGTCCCAAGATAATTAATGATGAGGGAATATCAAGCAATAAATAGCATTAAATGACATTAAAGTAAATAAGGAGAAGAATTCACCCGATATTGAATGAGGTAGATGATTCCTCCTTCTGACAAGGATCACTATTAAAAAATCAAATTTTAGCGACGGACAAATTATGTAGCTAAACAGAAAAATCCGTCGCTAATCTCATTTAGCGACGGATTAGCAACGGATTATCAAGAAATTCTGCTAGCTACGAGCATTTTAGCGACAGATTAACGATGATGTTCGTAGCTAATTTCAGTTTTTTTTGTAGTGGATGAATGCTAGATAAATACTAGAATATTGGGACCTTTCTCGGATCTGGTGGAAAAGTGTGGAATAATAGACAGTCGAATCTCTTTAGAAAGGTAACGTTTGTGTTTTATCTAGAGAGAGTCTGCTTTTCAAAGAATGTTCTTATCAGAGAATATTACGTACCTTCCACCTTATCTCTCTATCTATTTATATGGGAGATACCCCTAATCAACCCTAAAAGTACAAGTACAGAGAATATTCAATGGAATATTCTCCTAAAAGATCCTATTATAAAATTAGCCGTTATTGTTGCTCATGACATTTGACCGGCCATCATTCGCTGCCGGCTATGGTAAATTATTTACTAGTCGACCTCGGCCAAATTACTTTCGTAATACCTCTTTATATTAAATCTCCTCGAGGCAGATTTTGACCCATACAGTTAGTCCCTCCGCTTATTGAGGCCGACTCTGGACGACCTTGATGAGCGGACATTGTTAATCGCGATTGAGAAATTTAGGCGAGTAGGTCGAATAATAACGTTTCAGACGTGATAGATACGTGGCATTTTGTGAGCCATCTCTTATGGTCGCGTCGATTCAGAGTGACGTCACAACATCATGCGTCATGATTACGTATTTTTTTGATGTATTGCATCGTTTCTCGTGCCTCTACCGTTTCGATACCTGCGCTCGGCACTGACAGTTTGTTTCCTCGATACTGATTCCTGGGTTCTTATAAATAGGGATATGAGATCCTTTGCCTTATTCTTTGCAGTCTCAAGTATTGAATCCCTCCGTATCTTTCTTCCTTCTTTGTTCAGAGTTCCTGCTCTCATTACCCTTACTCTCATGTCCCCGTCTTCATCGATTTTGGTGACTTCTGCTACTCATACCTCCTCTGTGCTTCTATCTTCTTCATATATAAACAAATAAAGATGGTTAATACATCTTCGAATTTTGGGGAGGGGGCATTGTTGGCCGAAGTTCAGATGAAGTTTTGAAGATTGACAAATGCACTCAGTCATGGACCAGGTTCATCATGTGAGACACAGTGGTTATCTACTTATACATGTGAGATGCACGTGAAGAAGATAAGTCTCGAGGATCAAGCAACAATATCTTCTGAATTGATCGAAAAGGTTGCATAAAGGATGAGGAGATGAAGTCTCCTAATGTGAAGAGAACTTAATCCGGATCAAGGATAAGGGTTGGAGTTTGTATTGTTGTAGGACTCAAATTCGACAAAGGATCAGCAATTGAGTCTCAATCAAACTCTGATTACTAACTCATTAAATAACAATGATTGTTCTCTCATACAGGTGTTGCACAAACGCAGAAGTAAAACTAAATTGAGAGCAAAAGAGCGAGGCAATTTCGCAAGCAATTTATGTGAAATTCAAATGTGCATTCCTGAAGCTACTTGGACAAGATAGAAGAACCAATTCTATTGTGTTTATTCTTATTCTAGTTCAATTTTAGTAGGTGGTTTAAAGTTGTACCTTTCCAGCTTTCATAGAAGCAATTGTATTAGGTACTTTGAGTATTCAAGTTAGAGTTAACTTGAAAGTGTCGCAGCAGTTGAGGCTGTGTGCCACACTGGGATTAGAGTTTAACCCTTAGGTTTACAAGAGTTTTATAAATGTTGTTTTTGGCTCAGTGATTTTAGTGGAAGTTTGGGAAAATCCTACTGAGTAGTAGGTCGTGGTTTTTTCACCTTTTGAGCCAGGTGTTTTCCACGTAAAAATCTCTGAGTTCTTTATTTATGCACTTTTAATTCCTCAAACAGTAGTAGTAAGTACACCTAGAAGAACCAGGTTCTTCTAGAGCGAAAATTGGGTACCACACAAATCACCCCCCTCTTGTGTGGTATTGACGTTTAGAACATCAATTGGTATCAGAGCAGGTTATCCTTGAAGAGGCTAACACCTTAGGAAAAGATCAACATGAGTGCACCACCTGGGAACTGGGAAGGGCAATCCACTGCTAGACCTCCACTTTTCAATGGTCAGTACTATTCTTGGTGGAAGAACAGGATGAGAGATCACATCATAGGGGAAGACTATGAACTTTGGAACATAGTCACTAATGGTCACCTAGCAACCATAAAGAAGAATGCTGAAGGAGTTGATGTGCCAAAGACAAGGGCTGACTGTACTGCTGAAGATCTGAGAAAGTGGGAGAAAAATGCTAAGGCCAAGAAATGGTTGGTGTGTGGACTAGGTCCAGATGAGTACAGTAGGATCCAAAGCTGTACTACTGCTAAGGAGATATGGGACACTTTGCAAGTGGCCCATGAAGGAACACCTCAAGTGAAAAGATCAAGAGGAACACTGATGTATTCTCAATATGAGAATTTTACTATGAAGGAAGGAGAAACTATCCAGGAGATGTATACTAGGTTCACTACACTGACAAATGAACTTAAGTCTCTTGGAAGGGTTATTCTTGAAGAAGACAAGGTTGAGAAAATTCTGACAAGGGTTCTGCCAGTCACATGGGAAAGCAAAATCACTGCTATTCAGGAATCCAAGAATATTGCTACTCTCAGACTGGATGAACTGATTGGAAATCTGACTGCTTATGAAATGAGAAGGCAAACCATGAAGATGGATACACCCAAGAAGGAGAGAAGCTTAGCTCTCAGAATTGCTGAAGGTTCAGATCTGGAAGATGATGAGATGGCTATGATCACTAGAGATTTTAAAAAGTACCTGATGAGAGGAAAGGGTTCTTCAAGAGGTACAACCTTCAACAAGACAAGAGCTCCTGAGAAACAGACCAATGAGGGTTGCTACAAATGTGGTAAGACTGATCACATGATCAAAAACTGCCCTCAATGGGAAATTGAGTGGAAGAAAGAAAGAACTGAACGAAGGAACAGGAAGAAGGAACAGGTTCAACCAAAAAGAAACAAAGGTTCAACCAAGGCTATGGTTGCTGCTTGGGGAGAAACCTCAGATGAAGACTCAGAAGATGAAGCTGAAGAAGAGCAAGCACTGATGGCCATTGGAGAATCAGATGATGAACAAGAGGTAAGTATTCTTCATCTCAAAGACAAGATTAAATTCTTGTCTAAAGAAAAGTTGGCTGAGCTATTACTAGATTTCATTGATGAATCTGAAGTAGTTAACAATGAGAAGGAAGTTCTGTCTAGGGAATGTGTGATCCTAAAAGCAAAATGCAAAAGTCTAGAGTCTAGGGCAAATGAGAGTGATAACAAAAATGCTGAGTTGAAGAACCAGGTTCTTGAACTTGACAACAGTGTCCTAGAACTTAGGTCTGAAAACTTAAAACTGAAATTAGGAACAGGAAAGAAGAAAGCTGATCACACATATCTCACTCTAGAAGAAAATTTGGGAAAAATGAAAGATGAATTATACAAGAAAGATGAATTCATTAAAGTCTTGAAAGAAGATCTAGGAAAGGTAAAACATGAACTAGACAGAACTTGCAAGTGGAACAAGGCTTCTGATGCTCTCTCCTGGCTGCAAGAGCATCATAGCAGTAACAAAAGAGGACTTGGCTATGGGACTCAAGCTCCAAAATGGGATCCAAAAAGCAAGTACCTCACTCTTCCTGAAAATAAAATCTGCACACACTGTGGTAAGACTGGCCATTACAAATATGAATGTAATGCAAAAGAAAAGGCCAGTCAAAAGAACAAAGCTTTTGTTCAAGAAAAAAGTAAGCTGCCTGGATGGGCAAGAAGGAATTTGATTCACCCTTTTGCTTATAGAAAGGGACCCAAACTAGTTTGGGTTCCTAAGACTAACCCCTGATTTCCTTTTGCAGGTCCAAGTGAAAGGGAGGAGCCAAATATGGTATATGGATAGTGGCTGCTCAAAACATATGACTGAGAACAAGGACCAGTTCCTTTCACTTGTGGACTTAAAAGGAGGTAATGTCTCCTTTGGTAATGGAAAGAAAGGTGAGATCATTAGGGTTGGAAAGGTAGGCAAAACAGATTCTCATTCCATAGAGAATGTCTACCTGATAGATGGCTTGAAATATAGCCTAATAAGTGTGTCACAACTATGTGACAGAGGTAACCTTGTGGCTTTTACCTCCACCAAATGCTATGTGATTAACCTTAACACTGACAAGATTGTTTTGCAGGGAAAAAGAGTTAAAAATATTTACATTGTAGATTTGTCCACTCTTTCAGAAAATGAACTCACTTGTTTGAGTGTGTTGGTTAATGATCCCCTCCTGTGGCACAAAAGACTTGGTCATGCAAGTCTAAATCAGCTTAACAAATTAGTCTCTAAAGACTTGGTGATAGGGTTACCTAATATCAAGTTCAAGGAAGACAAAGTTTGTGAGGCATGTGCAAGGGGGAAGCAGGTAAGGTCATCCTTCAAAAGCAAGAAAATGCTAAGTACAACCAAGTCGTTGGACCTGGTCCATATGGATCTATGTGGTCCAATGAGAACCATGAGCAGAGGTGGAAAGAGATATGTAATGGTGCTAGTTGATGATTATTCTAGATTTACCTGGGTTCTATTTCTAACCTCCAAAGATGAAGCATTTGACATGTTTTCTGCATTTGTTAGAAAAACTCAGAAACAATTAGGAAATCAACTTGCCTCCATTAGGTCTGATCATGGAACTGAATTTGAAAACTCAAAGTTTGCTGAATTCTGTGATGAAAATGGTACAGATCATAATTTCTCTGCCCCTAGGACCCCTCAGCAAAATGGAGTAGTTGAAAGAAAGAATAGAACTCTTGAGGATATGGCTAGAACCATGCTACTCTCTAGTAAATTGCTTCACAGCTTCTGGGCAGAGGCTGTAAACACTGCATGTTACATAATAAATAGATGCATGACTAGACCTCTTGTTGAGAAAACTCCCTATGAGTTACTTAAAGGGAGAAAACCAAACATATCGCATGTTAGGGCATTTGGTTGCAAGTGCTATGTGCACAATAATGGAAAATATTCCCTAGGTAAGTTTGATCCCAGAAGTGATGAGGGAGTGTTCTTGGGATATTCTTCACATAGCAAAGCATATAAAGTGTTTAACAAAAGAACTTTGTGTGTTGAAGAAAGTGTGCATGTAGTATTTGATGAAACTAACATTCTTTCTGAGAGACAGGAACATGAAGATGAAGCCATTGGATTGGTAAAAGACTTGACTGAAGCATCAATTCAGGTTAAAGTGGCACCAACAGAAGGAACAGGTGATAGAACAGGTTCTTCCATACAGGGCAACCTGACAGGGGGAAGAAATCAAAGAGAAATTGAGATAAACTTATTGAAGGAACCTGTTCATGATCCTGTTCCTCAGCAAATGGCAGAAACATCTAGCAGAAGCCAGTTGGTTCTGAAACCTCACAAGTATCAAAGTTCTCATCCCATTGAGAACATTCTCACTGATCCAACATCTTGAGTTAAAACCAGATCACAATTAAAGAATCTGTGTGCTTTTGATGCTTTTCTATCTATCATTGAACCTAAAAATGTTGTTGAGGCTTTGCAGGATGCAGATTGAGTGAATGCAATGTAGGATGAGCTTAACCAGTTTGAAAGGAGTCAAGTCTGGCACCTAGTACAAAGACCCCAGGACAGATCAGTCATTGGTACAAAATGGGTCTTCAGGAACAAACTTGATGAAGATGGAACAGTTATAAGGAACAAGGCAAGATTGGTGGTCCAAGGTTACAGCCAGGAGAAGGGCATAGACTATGATGAGACTTTTGCTCCAGTTGTAAGACTAGAGGCAATCAAACTTCTCATAGCCTTTGCAGCACATATGGAATTTACTCTTCATCAGATGGATGTCAAAAGTGCCTTCCTAAATGGCTATCTAAAAGAAGAAGTGTTTGTGAAACAACCTCCAGGGTTTGAGAGTAAGGGATGTCCTGAGCATGTGTACAAGCTGGACAAGGCTCTCTATGGACTCAAGTAGGCCCCAAGAGCATGGTATGAACGACTGTCAAAATTCCTGCTGGAGCATGGTTACAAGAGAGGTAAAATAGATAGTACCTTATTCTTAAGGGAAAAAGGTAAGGATCTCCTTGTTGTGCAAATTTATGTTGATGACATAATCTTTGGGGCCACCACTGACAAGCTAAGTAAGGACTTTGCAAAATTAATGGGGAGTGAGTTTGAAATGAGCATGATGGGTGAGCTTAACTTCTTCTTAGGCTTACAGATCAAACAAAGTCCAAATGGAACCATGATCCATCAGCAGAAGTATACAAAAGAGCTAATCAAAAAGTTTAAAATGGAGGAATCCAAAGAAATAGACACATGTATTGCAACTACCACTAAATTAGATGTTGATGAACCTGGTTCATCAGTTAATCAAAAGTTGTATAGGGGTATGATTAGTTCACTCTTGTATCTCACTGCTAGCAGACCTGACATTGTTTTCAGTGTAGGACTTTGTGCTCGTTTTCAGGCAAATCCAAAGGAGTCTCACTTGACTGCTGTCAAGAGGATACTGAGATATCTAAAAAGAACCACTGATCTGTGCCTTTGGTATCCTAAAGGTAGTAATTTTGATCTAGTAGGATATGCTGATGCTGATTATGCAGGTTTCCTAGTGGATAGGAAGAGCACCTCAGGTATGGCACACTTCCTTGGTTCATGTCTTGTATCATGGGCTACCAAAAAGCAAAATTCAGTAGCCCTATCTACTGCTGAAGCTGAATATGTTGCTGCTGCTTCTTGCTGTGCTCAATTGCTATGGATCAAACAACAGCTGGTAGATTTTGGAATTGAAGTGGGATGTATACCAATATTCTGTGATAACACTAGTGCTATAAGTATGACAAAGAACCCTGTTCATCATAAAAGGACCAAGCACATAGATGTTAGACACTACTTCCTAAGAGATAACTATGAGAAAGGATTGATCTCAACAGAATTTTGTGCTACTGATAAATAAATAGCTGACATCTTCACTAAAGCACTGAGTAGAGAAAACTTTGAGAGGAACAGGTTGGAATTAGGGATGATTAAGATCACCTAAAAGGTCCAGTTCAGAATGCAATGAAAAATAAATAAAAAAAAAATTGGTTAGAAGTTTCAACTTTGTGTAACTAACTAGATTGATCCTTACTCAGTCTCATACTTTAATCAGTATACTCCTGTGACATGTGTATATATGACTCACTAATCTCTTACAAAGTTTTTCTATTATGACATTTGAGGCATGTTCAAGGGAAGTCTACTTCAAGAACCTGGTTCATCAGTATATGCTTATGAGAAAGTTCAGGTATGTTTTCTATACTTAGCACAATTGGAAAGATTAATTTTTCAATCATGAGCAGAAGTCCTATTGTCACCAAACTCCCAGAAACTATATCCGTTGAACATTGAACCAGTTTCATTCTCCTAGAACTCTAAAGAAAACGAGATTCTTGCCTAAAAAATAGCGTCACCCATTAATCACTAAGAGACCGAAATTCTAAAGTGATTAGACTCCTGATTGACTACTGCAAAAAGGCTGCCGTTACTGCATTTCGTCATAACACTTTTTAAATACACTCCACACCCTTCTCTTTAATCCATAACCGTCATTAATCTCTCCCAAGTTATGATCATCCTCTTTCTCTCCAAAATTTCCAAAAATCCCCAAAATTCTCCAGAAATCCTTCACCATGACAAACCCTCAAGATAACCCCGGAACTCCCCCACCTGTGTCTCCTTCAAACACATCCTCATCTACTCCTCCTGTTGAAAACCCAAAACCTAGTTTTCGTAGGCAAAAAATGCTAGCCAGAAAAACAGTAGCTTCTGGAGCTTTGAGGAAAGCTCTAAATGAAAAATTGAAGTCTAGTCAGAAGAAGGAAAGTCCTGCTAAAGAATCCGACTCAAGTTCTGAGTCTGAAGCATTTATCTCTGCTAGTGAAGGAGAAGAACATGGGTCTTCTGATACTGAAGAAAATCAAGAAACCCCTAGTGAGGTTAATACTTGTTTTGTATTTTCTGATGTGATAGAAAAGGAAGAAAATAGGTTTGTTTTGGTTGGTCCTTTGAAAGATGTAAAGGAGGCTGAATCTAGTAGAAAGGGAAAGAAAAGGAAAGACAAAATTCTTGCAATCTGTGGAGGGGTAGAGGAGAGTGGCAACAAGTCAGAGGGAAGTGGCTCCGGGGATGCTGCTGAAGGTCTTGTTCATTTAAGTAAACAACAAGATGAACCCGGTTTATCTGTTGAAGAAACCCTAGCTGACATCTTGAAGAAGGTTTGGGCCAGCTATGACCCAAAGAAGCGCAAGGCTTCTTCCCTAAAAGCTCCAACTGCTTCCAAGCCAACAAAGAAAAGCAAAGTGTCATCTCCTAAGTCTACTGTCCCCTCAAAGGGAAGAGCAACTAGAAGCAGGGTCAAACAAAGTGAGGAAGAGTTATAGAAAGCACTGGAAGAAAGCAGGAAGAAAAAGAGGGAAAAAGGAAAGGAAAAAGTTGTGGAGAGTGTTGAGGTTGCAGAAGAAGAAGAAGAGGAGATGGACATGGTCCATCAAGAAAGAGGAACAACTGAAAAGGTTCCAACACCCAAACCAAAGAGTTCCAACACTTCGACCAAGAAGTCATCCTCTGTACCTATATCTGCTGAGTCCTCGTTGGCTAAAAGAACTAGGTATGCTGTGAAGGGAAAACAAAAGAAAATTATTGAAGAAGAAGAAGAATGGAGTGGAGAAGAAGAAGAGGAGGAGCCTGAGAAAGAACAGGATAGATTTGCCATTTTTGGCAGGAGAAAGATCTTGAAAGGCAGGTTGTTGAAAGACCTGGAGGAGCCATGTATGATAAGATTGGTGGATGCCCTAGCTGCACAAGGATGGAAGGACATGGTCCTTCAATTGGATGGGAAACTGGCCAGGAAGGAGCTGATTGAGTTCATGGCTAATGCCACTGTCAAGAATAGGGTTGTCACCAGCATGGTGAAAGGAGTAAAGGTGCAGTTTGATGCACCTAAATTGGGTGAGATTCTAGACATTCCCAGTGTGGGATATGATGATTACACTAGGCAAAGGTGGCCTTGTCTGGATTCTCTTCCTACTGCACCCCAAATCACCAGAAACTTTTGTGATTCTGCAACTGCTGAAGATGTGCCTAAAGCAAGGTTTGTTCAGAAGAGTGAGATGAGTGCTGAGCACAAAGTGCTATTTGAGTTAGTGAACAAATGCTTGCTGCCAAGGCAGGAGAGAAGGCACACTGCCAATTACATGGACTTGGTCCTCATGGAGTGCCTTGTGAGAGGAATGCAGATAAACTGGCCTGCTTTTATTGTCAAACTACTGGATAGAGTCATCAATGGCTCCAAAGCTCATGCCACACCATATGGGTTCCTATTGACTACTGTCCTGGAAAGGCTAAATGTGCCTTTGAAGAAGTGGGAAATGGCATCAAGCAAGGAGCACTTTGGTGTCAAGACTCTTATGGCTTGTGACTATCCAGTGGATGCCACCCCAGTTGAACCTGGTTCATCTCTGAAGACTCCTGTGAATAGCAAGGTTAGGGCATTGGTTTAAGAATGTGGAACAAAAGATGCTGAAATTACTAGGCTCCAGGCCCGTATTGCTGAACTGGAAAATGAGAGAAATGGCCTTAAATCTGAGCTAGAAAAGGAAAAGGAAAAGAGTGATGGAATGCTTCAAAATATGCTCAACCTTCTGCAAACCCAGCCCTCTAGTTCCTCCAAGCCCTAGGATGTCCAGTCCTTGTCTTTGAACCAGTCTAGAACCCCCCCCCCCCCCGCCCCCAGTGTACCCACGTTAGGGATTTTTTTAGTCTTTTGTCTCATGTTGGAAGTTTTTCTTTCTTTTGTAGGTCTGTGTATGGTAGGCATCTCTAATCAATGACAATTGTCTATTTCTCTTGTAGCTATTGCAGTATTCTGATCTTAATAGTTCATTTGT
>NW_017670841.1:301395-348069 GCF_001879085.1 Nicotiana attenuata | reverse complement strand
CCCCCCCAGTGACCCAGTTAGGGATTTATTTTTTCTTTTTGCTCATGGTTGGAAATTTTTTTCTTTCTTTTTGTGGTCTGTGTATGGAGTCATCTCTAATCAATGACAATTTGCTATTTCCCTTGTTCTATTGCAGATTCTAATCTTAATAGTTCATTTTGTTTGCTGGTTGTTGATTAATTTAACCATGTTTTCACTTGCAGTTGCCCCAGTGGCCATGAGTAATTATTAATATCTGGGTTCACAATATATGCAACTTTTCGATGATGCCAAAAGGGGGAAGAGATATTGTGCTTTACTTTGTATTCTGAACTAATTTGATATTTATAACCTGATTAAAACCTGTTCCTTAATGATAAGTTAAGATTTCTAAGTTAAAGTGTTGATAATTAAGCTGAGTTCCACAGGTTCTCTGATCAGTAAAAGCATAGAGTTTGTCATCATCAAAAAGGGGGAATTTGTTGGCC
The DNA here is from genome assembly GCF_001879085.1 of Nicotiana attenuata. Taxonomy (NCBI): domain Eukaryota; kingdom Viridiplantae; phylum Streptophyta; class Magnoliopsida; order Solanales; family Solanaceae; genus Nicotiana; species Nicotiana attenuata. The sequence goes on along the minus strand of NW_017670841.1, from coordinate 347,602 downwards.
CAAGTTCAGATGAAGTTTTGAAGATTGACAAATGAACTCAGTCATGGACCAGGTTCATCATGTGAGACACAGTGCTTATCTACTTATACATGTGAGATGCGCGTGAAGAAGATAAGTCTCAAGGACCAAGCAGCAATATCTTGTGAATTGATCGAAAAGGTTGCATAAAGGATGAGGAGATGAAGTCTCCTAATGTGAAGAGAACTTAATCCGGATCAAGGATAAGGAATGGAGTTTGTATTGTTGTAGGATTCAAATTCGACAAAGGATCAGCAATTGAGTCTCAATCAAACTCTGATTACTAACTCATTAAATAACAATGATTGTTCTCTTTTACAGGTGTTGCACAAACGCAGAAGTAAAACTAAATTGAGAGCAAAAGAGTGAGGCAATTTTGCAAGCAATTTATGTGAAATTCAAGTGTGCATTTCTGAAGCTACTTGGACAAGATAGAAGAACCAATTCTATTGTCTTTATTCTTATTCTAGTTCAATTGTAGTAGGTGGTTTAAAGTTGTACCTTTCCAGCTTTCATAGAAGCAATTGTATTAGGTACTTTGAGTATTCAAGTTAGAGTTAACTTGAAAGTGTCGCAGCAGTTGAGGTTGTGTGCCACACTGGGATTAGAGTTTAATCCTTAGGTTTACAAGAGTTTTGTAAATGCTGTTTTTGGCTTAGTGATTTTAGTGGAAGTTTGGGAAAATCCTACTGAGTAGTAGGTCATGGATTTTTTACCTTTTGCGCCAGGTGTTTTCCACGTAAAAATCTCTGAGTTCTTTATTTTATGCACTTTTAATTCTGCAAGCAGTAGTAGTAAGTACACCAAGAAGAACCAGGTTCTTCTAGAGCGAAAATTGGGTACCACACAAATTACCCCCCCCCCCCCTCTTGTGTGGTATTGACGTTTAGAACATCAATTGGTATCAAAGTAGGTTATCCTTGAAGAGGCAAACACCTTAGGAAAAGATCAACATGAGTGCACCACCTGGGAACTGGGAAGGGAAATCCATTGCTAGACCTCCACTTTTCAATGGTCAGTACTATTCTTTGTGGAATAACAGGATGAGAGATCACATCATAGGGGAAGACTATGAACTTTGGGACATAGTTACTGATGGTCCCCTATCAACCACAAAGAAGAATGCTGAAGGAGTTGATGTGCCAAAGACAAGGGCTGACTGTACTGCTGAAGATCTGAGAAAGGGGGAGAAAAATGCTAAGGCCAAGAAATGGCTGGTGTGTGGACTAGGTCCAGATGAGTACAGTAGGATCCAAAGCTGTACTACTGCTAAGGAGATATGGGACACTTTGCAAGTGGCCCATGAAGGAACACCTCAAGTGAAAAGATCAAGAGGAACATTGCCATATTCTCAATATGAGAATTTTACTATGAAGGAAAGAGAAACTATCCAGGAGATGTATACTAGGTTCACTACACTGACAAATGAACTTAAGTCTCTTGGAAGGGTTATTCTTGAAGAAGACAAGGTTGAGAAAATTCTGACTAGGGTTCTGGCAGTCAAATGGGAAAGCAAAATTACTGCTATTCAGGAATCCAAGAATATCGCTACTCTCAGACCTGGATGAACTGATTGGAAATCTGACTGCTTATGAAATGAGAAGGAAAACCATGAAGATGGATACACCCAAGAAGGACAGAAGCTTAGCTCTCATAATTGCTGAAGGTTCAGATCTGGAAGATGATGAGATGGCTATGATCACTAGAGATTTTAAAAAGTACCTGATGAGAGGAAAGGGTTNTAGGTGGTTTAAAGTTGTACCTTTCCAGCTTTCATAGAAGCAATTGTATTAGGTACTTTGAGTATTCAAGTTAGAGTTGACTTGAAAGTGTCGCAGCAGTTGAGGCTGTGTGCCACACTGGGATTAGAGTTTAATCCTTAGGTTTACAAGAGTTTTGTAAATGCTGTTTTTGGCTAAGTGATTTTAGTGGAAGTTTGGGAAAATCCTACTGAGTAGTAGGTCATGGTTTTTTCACCTTTTGAGCCAGGTGTTTTCCACGTAAAAATCTCTGCGTTCTTTATTTTATGCACTTTTAATTCCGCAAACAGTAGTAGTAAGTACACCTAGAAGAACCAGGTTCTTCTAGAGCGAAAACTGGGTACCACACAAATCACCCCCCCCCCCCCCTTGTGTGGTATTGACGTTTAGAACATCAGCCATGCCTCCCCATGACGATGGGGCCGCCATTGTTGCAGAAGACGAAGGCTTTCCTATGGTGGAGGAAATACTCGCAACGAGAAGGCTAGATCGGACTTCTCAAAGCGGCCCGAGGACAACCCTAAGGCCGTGGAATCTGAGATGGATGTGGCTGCCCTTGCTGACTTCATGGAGAAGTTCAAAATTCCGGCCCACATCGACCTGGTTCCGGCTGGTCTGATGTGGTGCAGATTCACCGCCATGGATATTGTGCATTCTATGTGTATCCGTTCTATGTAGGATTTTCTTTTCCTCTTCCCTTATTGGTGGAGGAATTCTACCACTACTACGGAGTCTGCCCGGCCCAGCTTTCTCCTTACATCTACAAACTCATCCTTATGCTGACGAAGTACGCAGAATTGGCTGGCCGCAGAATCTCTCTTCGCCACCTGATTCATCTCTTTGCGCCCAGTTTCCATAGGGGGACGATGTTGCACCTTCGTCACCGTGGAAGTAAGAGCCTGGTAGTGAAGATGGATGATAAAGCGAATCGTCGATTCTGGCTAAATTACTTCTACGTCAAGACTGAGGACGTAGTGACAAATGCAAATGGATTTCCTGAGGCGTGGAATTATGCTCGTAAGTATCTTTTCTAAGTGCTTAGTTTGCTTGTTTTAATCATTTTGTTTTTCCTTCATTCAGCCGAGGCCAAGCCCCCTCCATTGGTTGCAGATATTCATGATTGGGTTAGCCAGGTCTTGCCCCATACGGTGAGGATTCGTGAATGGTCGGCTTTTTATAAGAAGTTTGGGCCCAAGCCCCTTGCAACCGGTGAGTCGTTCGCTTTAAGTTTTCATTGTTGCGGCCTTCTGGTCGCCTGCTTCTTATCGCATTGTGGGGGTTGACCTCTCAAACTTCTTTTTCCTCTTTTTGTTGTTAGGCCAGAGAGCTTTGAGGAGGTCGAGGGCTCCTACTCCTGCGTTCCGCCAAGTGAGTACTACGAAGGGATCCGCCCTTGCTGCGACTACGAACAAGCCTACCCAGCCAACCAATTCTGTTCAGACTCCAGCTTTGACTAGACCTAGATGACTGTCGGCAGCCTCACCAACAAAGACTCCGGCCTTTCCCGTGCTGCACTTAATAGACGAATCATCACCGAGTGAGGCAGATCTGATTCCTCGTAAAAGTAGGTCAGTGGATGTTGGTGATGGAACCATCTGAGTAGTGGATTCTTCAAGGGATGATCGTGAGCCGACCACTGGCGTGTTTGAAAATGATGCTGGCCTGCCGTATGAAGTCCCGCTATCAACGGGGGCCGTGGAAGGCGTGACTTTGCTTGAGGCTGAGGTAGGAGTTGGCGGGTCACTTGTGGAAGTCACAGGTACCGTACCTAGAGATGATCCATCGTCCTCGAGGCCAGTCGACGATCCCACCATGTTTACCTATGAGAGAGGCGAAGGGGTTACTGAGGGCGGCATGAGACAGGGTCCAATCTAGATCCTAATGAGGTCCGAATGCTGAGCGAGGGGTTTACTCGCGTTGAGGTTAGGTTAGATGGGTCCTCGAGGACCATTATGGTTCCTATGGATCGGAACTTATTGGTGAATACAAAGGACTTAGTCTCCTCCTTAGGTCCCCTTTGCTCCGATGTGGAGGGCAGGACCCTCGAGACGTCGGACGATGCCACCCTGTCGTCGGGCATACCGGCCTCACCCTTAGGGTAAGTTTTCTGACCTTTCTAATTTCCGTTCCTTGCACTCTACTCTTTGATTTGACTGATTATCTTCTTCTTTTCCTCTTTTCTTTTTAGACCATTATTTTTGAGATTGAGAGTGCACGTCGAGAAGAGAGGTGCAAAACCATTTTTAAGAAGATGGAGAGGCGCAAAACCACGAGATTTTGTAGGCGGGTTGGCAAGAGTGGAAACTTCCAAGCCATCAAGGACAAGCTAAAGCATAAATATGATGAGATGATGAGGGTCATCGGGAAGTGTAGCATCCTCGAAGGGGCATTGAGGGACAAAGAAGAGGAGCTCGAGGTGAGCAAGGGAGTCGAGGCCCAATGTGCGGACCTTTAGGCCCAAGTGATATCTCAGCGGGTCGGGCTCGAGCAATGTTTGGTCAGGGCCGATTCTTTGAGTGGCGAGGTCGCCGAGAAGACGACAGATTTAGAGAAGGTCGAGTTGGCTCGGTTGGCGACTTCGACAAAAGTGGAGGCTTTGGAGGCCGCAATCTGTGTTCTCTAATCTGAGCGGGCAAATGATTTGGAGATGGCCAAACTCAGAGAAGAGCGGCTCGAAGAACGAATAGGAGGGCTAGAAAAAGAAGTTTTGAGCCTTGGTGACCAAATCGTCGTTCTCGAGGCTGAGAAGATGCAATTGTTGACTAAGTCGTCCTCCTCTCACACTTCTGCTTATCCTGATGTTCCGCGGGATTTATATGAGAAGTGGATCCACGCCAAGGACCAGCTGGATATATTCAGAGATTTGATGACGGCGGGGTAAGTTCCTAAGGTCGATTTTGAGGATGCTCGTACTAAGGCGCGTGCAGCTCGGATCGCCTGCGGCTATGACTCTGCTACACCGGGGGTCGGCGATGGCGAGGAGGACTTGGATGGGATTGAGCAGGATTCCTGGTACGAGGGCGAATATCCTGATGGCGATGGTGATGGTGGAGATGACGCTGCTGGGTCGGGTGGCGAGTAATTATTCTTTTTGTTTGTAATTTTTGTGCATACTTTTGTGGGCGTCTGTCTAGCCCTTGCAAAGAATATTTTTGAAGTATGAAATGCTATTTTTGCTGCTCGTATCTGATTCTTTTCTCTATTTGGTCTTGTACGCTTCTTTCTTTTGCTTTATCATTTGGTCGCCTTAATCGTAAAAAAATTGGTTTTGGTCATGGCCGGGGCCGGTAGGTGTTAACTCGAACGAGGTCGAATGTGAGTTAATTTGAGCGAGGTAGAATGTCACTTTAGTTAATTTGAGCAAGGTCGAATGTGAGTTAATTCGAGCGAGGTCGAATGTCACTTTAATTAATTTGAACAAGGTCGAATGTGTTAATTCGAGCGAAGTGGAATGTGAGTTAATTTGAGCGAGGTCGAATGTTAGTTAATTCGAACGAGGTCGAATGTGAGTTAATTCAAGTGAGGTCAAATGTCACTTTAGTTAATTCGAACGAGGTCGAATGTGTTAATTCGAGAGAGGTCGAATGTGAGTTAATTGCGGCCAGTGGCCGAGTAGATATTAAGGCGATGTTGCTCTGGCAAAAACATGGGCGAATTTCTTACACTTGTGTTTTGCTCATATATTTGGATAAATTTACATGTTTTTCGGGCCGGCATTCCAGTCCCGGTCTATCTAGTCCCTTCATTGGGGGACCTAGAGACGTGTTGAGAGGTTGGGCAATAAATTGACTGTCCAGTGCCCTTTTTCCGTTTGTATTTCAACTTGAAGTCTCCCCCTTGCTGCCTCGTTAAAAACCCCCTTGAGAAAACCTAATTGGGACAAAACCCAAGTGAAGAAAAAAGAGTACGACTTAGATGACGCTTTTTCTTAAAAGTTGAAGTACTTAAGGTGGGCGACGTTCCAGTTGTTTTGTAGCAATTTTCCTTCCATTGTTTCTAGTTGAAATGACCCTTTATTTGCTGTTGCCATGATTTTGTACGAGCCGTCCTAATTTGTTCCTAGTTTGCCTTCCCGTGAGTCTTTGCTTGCTTGTGTTTTGGCCTTGAGCACGTAGTCCCCGACTTTGAGTGGTCTGACTTTGCCATTTTGTTATAATAGAGTTCTACCTGTTGCTTCTGGGCGACCATCCTTATGTAGGCCATATCCCTCCGTTCCTCGGCTTCGTCGAGCTCTTGCCTTCCGCTTTCGTCGTTCCTCAGCCCGCTCTCGTGCAAATATCTCAAACTGGGCTATCCTACTTCAACTGGTATTACTGCGTCGGTCCCATAGATTATGAGTAGGGCGTCTCTCCTGTGCTCGTCTTTAGCGTTGTGCGGTAGGCCCAAAGTACTTCTGGTAATAGCTCCGACCATAGTCCTTTGGCATTCTCAAGCTTTTTCTTCATGATGTTCAGTATTGATTTATTGGAGGACTCTGCTTGACCGTTGCCCCCGAGGTGGTACGGCGTGGAGAGTATTCTTTTGATATGCCACTTCTCGAAGAAATCGACGACCTTTTTTCCGGTGAATTGGGGTTCATTATCGCAACTGATCTCTTTGGGGAGGCCAAAGCGGCACACAATGTTTTTCCATATGAAGGCAATCACTTTCTATTCGCATATCTGGGCGAATGCTCCTGCTTCTACCCATTTAGAAATTTAGTAAGTTAAAATCAAAAGGAATCGTACGTTAGCTCGCCCCGCAGGGAGGGGGCCAACGATGTCCATTCCCCACTTGATGAAAGGCCAGGGCGAAGTGACTGAGTGGAGATGCTCGCCCGCTTAATGGATCATTGGGACGTATTTTTGACATTGCTCGCACTTTTTCATGAAGTCAGCGGCGTCTTTTTTCATAGTAGGCCAATAGTAACCCACTCGTATAAGATATCTGGCCAGAGCTCGATTGCCGAAATGGGCCCCGCAATGGCCTTCGTGGACTTCCTCTAGGACGCGCCGTGTTTGATTTGGGCCTAAGCATTTTTCTAGGGGTCGCCAAACGTCCTCTTGTATAGGTCGTTGTGAATGATACTATATCTGGCCGCTTACATCCGAAGCTTCTTGGCTTCCTTTTTATCATCTAGGAGTACGCCATCCTACAAGTATGAAACAATACGTTGAGCCAGTCCCAACTTAGATTTATAGTCCTTACCTCAATTTGATCTATCGATGAGTGGAGGAGGGTGATCACATTTCGTTCTCGAGTTATCTGTTTATTGGCTGCACGAATTTGGCGAGACCGTATGCTTCGATGTTTTGTGCCCGAGAGATCTGGTCTAGCTGGCATTCATCGGAAAGCAATTTATAGATCTCGGTATGGTATTTTTGCAACCTTTATTCTTTTATTTGGAAAGTTCCTATGACTTGGTTGACAACGAGTTGAGAGTCGCAATGTAGTGTTACCCGTCTCGCCCCGTATTTGAGTGCTAGCTTCAATCGTGCAATTACGGCCTCACACTCGACCTCATTGTTAGTCATATCCGCGCATCTTATGGACTGGCGAATCACTTCGCCAGTCGGGACTTTGAGCACAAGTCCCAGTCCGGACCCCGACGCATTAGAAGCGCCGTCGATGTACAAAATCCATAGATCTTGTGTGTGTGGAGAAGCGTGGGCGCCCTATTTTTTGACTTCGAGCATTATATTTGCTCCGAAGTCGGCAAGGACTTGTGATTTTATCGTCGTTCGTGGTTGATATGTGATATCATGCTCACTTAATTTTATGGACCACTTGGCTAATCTGCCCGATAGCTCGGGCTTATGTAAATTTCTTCTCAAGGGGAAAATTGTTACTACCTAAATGGGGTGGCACTGAAAATAGGGTCTAAGCTTTTGTGGAGCTACGACCAAAGCCAGGGCTAATTTTTCGAGGTGGGGGTACCTCGTCTCGGCATCGACTAAGGTTTTGCTAATGTAATAGATGGGAGATTGCGTACCTTTATCTTCTCGGACTAGGACCGTACTCACTGCCGCTTCATATACGGCAAGGTACACGAGAAGGCGATCCCCAAGTTCTATTTTGGAAAGCAACGACGTTGATGACAGGTAAGCCTTTAACTCATTCAGGGCTTGGACGCACAACAAGGTCTATTGGAGGCCGTTTTCTTTCTTGAGTACACCAAAAAACTTGTGGCATCTGTCGGATGACCGCGAGATGAATCTCGTGACAGGGCGGCGTTATGGCCAATACGCATCTAAACTTGTTTTTTGCTGGTTTAGTGTTCTGGCATTCCTTCTATGGCTTTGATTTGGTCGGGTTTGACCTCGATGCCTCGTTATGATACTAGGAAGCCCAAGAATTTTCCTGAGGTCACGCCGAATGCACACTTTTCAGGGTTTAGCTTCATGCCGTACCGTCTGAGTGTGTCGAAGGCTTCTTTCAAGTGGTCGATGTGATCTTCTTTCCTTTTTGACTTGACCAACATATCATCTAGGTAAACTTTCATGGTCCTGCCGAGTTGATCTTTGAACATTTTGGTCACCAACCTTTGGTATGTCGCCCCCGCATTTTTCAGTCCGAAGGGCATAACTCTGTAGCAGTACGTTCCCCTTAGTGGGTGATGAAGGTAGTTTTCTCCTGATCCTCCTCTTCCATGAGGATCTGATTGTAGACTGAGTAGGCATCTAAGAAGCTCAGCAGTTCTTGCTCGGTCGTCTCGTCAATGAGCTGGTCGATATGAGGTAGTGAGAATAAATCTTTGGGGCACACTTTGTTTAAATCTGTAAAGTCCACGTACATCCGTACTTTCTGTTCTTCTTTTTCACCATGACCACATTGGCGACCAATTGGGGGTATTTTGATTCCCTGATGGAACCATTTTCCAGTAATTTTTCGACCTCTTCGCAGATTGCATTATATATTGCGGGACTGAATTTTCGCCTAACCCGTCTCACTGGGGGTGGAACGGGTCAACGTTCAGTTTGTGTGTGACAATATCCTTTGGGATACCTGGCATATCTGCATGGGAAAAAGCGAACAAGTCTGCGTTAGCAGTTAAGAATTGACGGAATTTACCTGGATCTTGAAGTCTGCGCATTGGCTTTCTTGCTGTGGTCATTATCATCAAGTTGGACGAGGTCGAGGTATTCTATGGTTGATCCTGCGGCCTCCACTATTTTGGGATCATTGATGACGTCCTTTTTTCTTCATAGCTCGACCTCGGCCCGGTTAATTGCTATGCTCTTTTGCTTTTCCCTTCATTTGTTTGGTAGTTGTACAATCTAGGGCGATGCGGTAGCACTCTCGAGATAGGCATTGTTCTCCTCGTATGCTGAATATTCACCACAGGGTTGGAAATTTGATAACTTGGTATAAGCTGGAGGGAATGACCCTCGTGGCGTGTATCCAAGGTCGTCCTATTATGGCGTTGTACGTTGTATCCTGATCCATGATGTGGAATGTGGTTTCCAAGGTGATGCCACTGGCCAAGACGGGGAGTGTGATTTCTCCAGATATTCGTTCAACTGCATTGTTAATACTTGTTAGCGTGATGCAGCATGTCACTATCTTATCCTTGAGTTTCATCTGTGCAAGTACTCGAGGGTGGATAAGGCAACACCGGTCTCCTCGTCCACCATAATATGTCTTACATGTGTATCTAATAATCGTAATGTGATAACAAGGGTGTCATAGTGAGGGAAAACCAAACCGTGAGTATCTGACTTATCAAAGACGATACTTTCTTCGAGTTTGTCATACTGTTCATGAGTGATCGACCACTTGAGTTTGTGGGTTTCGATAAATTTTACGCTGTTAATCGATGTGTCATCGCTGGCTTCGATGATCATTTGAATGGTGCGGGTTGGGGAAGGTGGTTTCGGCAGTCCCTGGTGTTGTTCACTTCCTCGGGTGAAGTTGGTCCTGCCTCGGTTGCTCAACAATTCTTTCAAGTGCCCTTGGTGAAGCATGTTTACGACTTCCTGCCTTAGAGCGATGGAGTCCTCAGTTTTGTGACCTCACTCTTGCTGGAACTCGCAGAGGGCATTTGACTTTCTGGTGCTTGGGTCTGACCTCATCTTTTGCGGCCACTTCACCTTCGGTCCGAGTTTCTCCATTGCGTAGACTATTTCTGAAGGCGACACACAAAAATTGTGAGTGGATAATAAAGGGGGCATACCTCTCTCATTCCGTTGAGTCCCTGTCATTGGCCTAGATGGGCCTTCTTCGTGGCGGGAAGGGGGCATGATGGCGCTTCTGATATACGGTTGATGCCTTTCTCGATTGGGTCGTGGAACTGCTAGATCCCTCCTGGCATTGTTTCTTCGATCCTTCCTAGACTTGGCCTGCAGCGAGGTCAACCGATGGGTCGTCCCATTCAGGTCGTCTTCGTCAGCACGGACCTCGGCACTGTAGGCATTGTGTATTTCATCCAAAGTGGTTGGAGGATACTTCATATGCCGACTTAACAATTTTCTGGTCGCCCTCGAACCGTTCCTATTCAACCTATTTTGGAAAGCTGCTAAAGACATGCCCTCTGATACATTTGGCAAGGTCATCCATACTCGGTTGAAACGAGTGAGGAAGTCCCTTAATCCTTCTCCAAGCAATTGTTTGATGGCAAATATATCGTTCACTCTTGCCTCCGCCTTTTTGGCCCAGCATGGACCTTCACAAACTTGTCGTCCATCTCTTCGAACGTTTTGATGGAGCATGCATGCAGTTGTGTGTACCAAGTCAATGCTACTTCGGTGAGGGTCTCACCGAATTTTTTCAACAAGATGGAGGATACTTGTTCTTTGGCGAGATCATTGCCTTTTACCACCGTAACATAGTGAGTCACATGGTCCTCGGGATCAGTCGTATATCTTCAGATAAGGCGACATGTTGAAAGTATTTGGTATGGCATGCGGGGCAGCTTCATCGCTGTAGGGTTATTCAAAGAACCGATCAGCATCTCTTTTCAGCAAGAGTTTTGGGGAACATGGTATTTTGTCAAATCTTTCTTGGTGCTCTCTCATTTGATCCCGAGGCATTTTATTTTCATTTTCCATTTCTTCCATCTTCCTCACAACGACTGTGAAGGTGTCGTCACCTGCATTATTAACATTGCGAGTGATACCTGTTACTGGAGGGGGAGGGCCGTGCTGCTCGGCTATTACTGGAGTAATGCACGTCCTTGTGTTTTCTCTAGCCCCCTCATGGGTGAGCTTGTCGAGGATGCAGGTCAGCGTGTTTATCATCCATGCCTCAAGTAATTTTTTCACTGCTGGTGGTGCCTCTTCCGTCGTGGACGTGGAAACTCCTTTATCGCGGGACGGCGTGATACTGCCGTGTGGAATGGGAGACCCACCTCGCCTGGGAGTGACGTTAGGTATTATATTTTCGCCTTCCGTTTCAAAAACCTCATTGATGGTGTTTCAGAGGTTGGTGGCGAGATTGGCTACTGCCTTCATTCTTTCTTTTCTGTTACCTGCCATGTCAGATCTGTGTGTACAAGGAAGTAGGAGTTTTGGTTTTTTTTTTTCCTGAACCGTGCTAGTTATAGATCTAAAAGAAACTAAAAATTTAGCTAGAAAATCCCCGCAGACGGCGCCAAGTTGTTTGACAAAAAACTGTAAACCCTTGGTTAAACTAATTAATTTTGTGTAATGAGCGGTTAAACTCAGTTAATGATAATAACCTCAGATCTATAATCGGTGGTCATAAATAACAAAAGGACATCATTGAGAGGAAATTAAATATGGTGTGCATTCAACGTCCCAAGATGATTAATGATGAGGAAATATCAAGCAATAAAATAGCATTAAATGGCATTAAAGTAAATAAGGAGAAGAATTCACCCAATATGATTCCTTCTTATGACAAGGATGAATGATAGATAAATACTAAAATATTGGGACTCTTCTCAGATCTAGTGGAAAAGTGTGGAATAATAGACAATCGAATCTCTTAAGAAAGGTAATGTTTGTATTTTATCTAGAGAGAGTTTGCTTTTCAAAGAGTGTTCTTACCAGAGAATATTACATACCTTCCACCTTATCTCTCTATCTATTTATATGGGACATACCCCTAATCAACCATAAAAGTACAAGTACAGAGAATATTCAATGGAATATTCACCCAAAAGATCTCATTACAAAACTAGCTGTTACAGTTGCTTATGACATTTGGCCTCGGCCATCATTAGCTGTCCGACTATTGAAATTATTCACTAGTCGACCTCTGCCAAATTATTTTTCGTAATATCTCTTCATTTTAAATCTCCTCGAGGCAGATTTTGACCCAGACAGTCTTGAATAACTTCATTTCTAATTCTATCTAGTCCATCTCAACATCCTTATTTCAGCCACCTTCATCTTTTGGACATGGGAGTTCTTGACCGGCCAACATCTGCCCCACACAATATAGTCGATCTGACCACCGCTCTACAGAACTTACCTTTAAGTTTTTGTGGCACATTCTTATCACACAAAACACCAGTGACCTTAGGTATTTAAATTTTCTCTCCTAGGGATGTCTTGAGAATCAAGCCTTACATCTTCGTCAACTACCTGAGTCGCACCACTAAATTTGCACTCCAAGTATTATATCTTGGTCCTGCTCAACTTTAAACCATTAGACTTCAGGGTTTGCCTCCAAACCTCTAACCTCTCGTTAACACCGCCTCGCGTCTCGTCAATCAGTACAATATCATCTGCAAATAACATGCACCACAGCACCTCCCCATGAATGTGGTGTGTCAGTGTGTCGATTGCCAAGGCAAATAGAAATGGGCTGAGGGCTGACCCCTGGTGCAACCCCATCATAACTGGAAAGTGTTCCGAGTCCCCTCTCACTGTCCTCACTCGAGTTTTAGATCCACCGTACATGTCCGTAATAGCCCTAATGTATACAATAGGTGCACTCTAGCATGCAAATATCTCCACAGAACCTCCTTTAGTACTTTATCGTAAGCCTTCTCTAAGTTGATGAACATCATATGTAAATCCTTCTTCCTCCATATACTGCTCCATCAATCTCTTAACAAGATGAATAGCTTCCATCGTCCCGGCATAAATTCGAACAAGTTAAATAAATTGTCACAATCCGCAACCTCAGCTACACCACCTTCTCCCAAACATTCATAGTATGGCTTAATGACTTGATGCCCCGGTGGTTGTTGCAACTTTGAATATCACCCTTGTTCTTATACAACGAGATCATTGTACTCCATCTCCATTTTTCGGGCATCTTCTTCTTCCTAAAAATGATATTAAATAAGCCAGTGAGACACTCCGAGCCAGCCATGCACGCTCTTCAAAAATTCCATCGGGATCTCGTATGGACCGGTCTCTCTCAACCTGCTCATCTTACACATAGCCTCCTCAACCTCCTCGACTCTTATACGCCTACAATACCCAAAGTCCCGACGAATCTCGGAGTGCTCTAAGTAACCTAGCTCAATGTTCCTGTCCCCCTCTTTGTTCAAGAATTTATGAAAGTAAGTCTGCCATCTTCGTCAAATAAGTTCCTCATCCAACAAAACTCTCTCCTTCCCCGTCCTTGATACACTTCACTTGGTCCAGGTCGCGAGCTTTCCTTTCTCGCACCTTTGGCTAGCCTGTACAACTTCTTATCCCCTCCTTTGCCTCCAAGTTCTTCATACAAGCGTTCAAACACGACAGTCTTGGCCGCTATAACTGCTAATTTTGCATCCTTCTTAGCCATCTTATACCGCTCTCTATTCGTCATCTTCTCCTCCTCGTCCACACACTCCAGAAACTTCAGATATGCTGCTTTCTTGGCTTCCAATTTCCCTTGGACCTCAGTATTCCACCACTAATCGCCTTTGCGTATTCATTTAAGAATTAGGCATTATTTTGTTGATTAACTTAGTACTTTAATGCTTCACTTCGGTTACTATATACATAATTTTTGTCCCTTATATATAAAATCATATTTTGTACGTTTAAACCACATGCATGGGTTAGTTTAATACTAAATTTAGTCAATCAAATTTAACAAATTTTACAACTTATTCTGACCACTGGCCGTTCCTTTCATCTCAAGATTGAGACTAGATTTTTGCATATAATCCTATGTGCTTTTAATCGTTTTCTGGAATATTTTAAAGGTAAAGAAATCCTCTCTAAGTACTTTGAACATTGGGAAATTTTCCAGCAGCTCGTGGTTCCAGTTAGACAAACAAATCACATCTTTATAATTATCCAAAAATCAAGAATAATTTGGAGTGGATACTCAATCTTTTCCACTGTTTGGTAAATTTATAACTATATAACTACATAAAGTCAAGCTTCTTGAAATTCAAACTTGTAGCTACTCTTTCCAAAAGCTTTATTTCATGAACCATATATAATTCTTGCTTCTATTTTCTTCACAACCACTCAGTATCAAAAACTCACTGTTCGATTAATTAGGATTTGCAACAATGGATACACTGATGACATTGGCGTCCGAAAGCCCGGTTGTGATATTCAGCAAAGACACTTGTTGCATTTCTTACAGTATTGAAATCCTAATCAGAGGTTTTGGTGCAAATCCAACAGTGTACAAGATTGATGAACTTCCGAATGGTAAAAAAGTAGAGAGAGCTTTGCTTGAAATGGCATGCAAGCCAAGTACACCAACTACATTCATTGGAACGGAACTTGTTGGTGGATCTAATGAAGTCATTAGTCTCAATATTAGGGGAAAGTTAAAGGATTTGCTCATCAAAGCTAATGCTATATGGATATGAAATACCAACTATAGATATAGAGTCTATTAAGCTTACAAGATACTATTATTTTGTGTGTTCTTTTCTTTGCTGTAATGAATAGTATTACTCTCTCCATTTTATTTTATGTGTTTTGGGTTGCAAAGGGTAAGAATATAAAATGTCACGATCCAATTTGCATAAGCCGTATGTCAGACAAACCAAAACACGATAATCCCTTATAAAGTGCAAACCGAAAAGACATGGTAAAAGTCTAAAGCATATAAACAACATGGATAAAGTCTGATCAATCTAGTCGAAAACAACCAATACAACTGAATAACCAAAAGAAAACTCCAAGCTACCACGGACTAGTGCATGCACCTCACCTCTATAACAACTAGTGATTGGAGACAATTAATGCCAAAGGATACCTCCTTGTTTAGTAGTACTAAAGTAGTTATACTATTATGATACTTAATATTGATAAGAAAATATTGACTGTTCTAGTAGTAAAACAGGAGCCTCCAAGATATCATAGCACATGTTAGTGTCTCGAGGAACACATACTCGTTCTCAGAACAAAGTGTGCCATCACGGTGAAGGTTCAACTCCTTCTGTATCATCAAGTACCCCAAGCTCTTATGATCGATAAATAATTTTACCACACAAGTAATGTCACCATACAATATCAAAATATTTCACTACTTAATATATGTCAATAACTTTTTTTAAAGGATAATAGACTCCAACTTACATACAACTAAGAAGTGACAATAGGTTGAGACCGTTCACACTAAATTCTAGAGTAAATACCCTAAAATTTTCTTAAACTATCACGTTTTTGTCAGTTTCCTTCTTAAACTATTCGGTGTCCCCAAAACCCCCTGAACTATATTGCCCTTCATATTTAAACCACATCATTGCTTACATGGCATAATATGTGTAATAACTCACTTGAGAGCGCGTGATAGCTGAAAAAAGCCATCAAAATGGCCCGTCTGGCAGAATATAATGGCTAATTAGTCTAACCCTCTTTCAAATTTATTTATTTATTTTTCTCCGTATTTCCTTTATATCCGGCTTTCTTCCTCATTTTTTTCACCATTCTTCCTTATTTATTTCACCTTTCTACTTTATTTTTCATGTCACGACCCAAAATCCACTAGTCGTGATGGCAGCTAATCCAATCTGCTAGGTAAACCAACTAATAACTATCCAATTCCAATAATGTTGACAAGTCAATTAAACAAAATAAATTATCTGGATCTATTACTTTTCCCCAAGGACTGGTAGTACAAATCATGAGCTTCTAAGAATAGAGTTTACAAAGCTGATATGAAGTAAATACATCTTCTGTTTGAAAAGTACATAAACAGAGTTTTATAATCTACGGCTACCATGAACAAGAGGCAGCTACAACTGGAACGCAGGTACATCTTCTAATCTAGCAACCATCAAACACAGCAACATCGACATCCGGAATCTGCACGCCATGTGAAGAAAGTGTAGTATGAGTACAACCGACCCCATGTACTCAATAAGTAACAAACCTAACCGTAGGTTAAAAGTAGTGACGAGCTTAAACAAAGGTCGGGTCCAACATCAATAGCCAATATCAGTTCATAACAACATATGACAATTAAATAAAGAAGTAACTCAAAGATAAAATGTTCAGCTTTTTCATAGTTTTTCCAAAAATATTTTCGCCTTTTAAGTATATCAGTAAAGCCCAACTCTTTTACGAAAATCGTCGAAAATACGAGTAAGTTTGAAAACTATGAGTTTTTCCAAAAATCCTTTCAACAGTAAATATGATGTTTCATTTTCTTTCCAGATAGCATGTGTGAAATACCTCTCTATGCCCACATATCAATGTGTGTTAAACAAGTCATGAATGACATGATACCGTACAACATGAGGAAAATGCATCTCTATGCCTGTATGCCATGTGCATGTCAAATACGATGCGACTCAGTAATAAAACCACGTGCAAACTCTCATATCAATTCACTCAGTCCTCCCAGTCACTCAATCCTCACAGTCACTCAGTCCACACAGCCATTGAGTCCTCACAGCCACTCAGTCCTCACAGTCACTCAATCCTCCCAATCACTCGGCACTCGGCACTCGTACTCAGTAGGTACCTGTACTCACTGGGGGTGTGCATACTCCGGAGGCCCAAGCGCTATATCAGGTAAATCATGGCATAAATTAATAAAACATACTGCGGCGTGCAGCCCGATCCCATAAATATTCTCACAATCAGGCCCTCTGCCTCACTCAGTCATCAATCTCTCCAGTCTCTCGAGCTCTCAATGTCATGAAACTAGCCGGATAATAATGATATGATGTATCAATAAATAACAACTGAGACTGAGATATGATATGAATGCATGAATATGAGTGAGTACGAAATATCAATAAAATCAGTGAGGTGACAGCAAGAAACAACCACTATGGGTCCTAACAATATCAGCATAAAGCCTAAACATGATATCTAGCATGATTGACAGCTCAATTAATTAATCATATGGTAAAAACACAAACATCAACAAACTAGGGCCACTAAACAGTGCCAGGAAAAATAATGGAGTCACAACTCACAGGGTGCACGCCCACACGCCCGTCACCTAGCATGTGCGTCACCTCAACACCAATCACACAACACATAATTTGGGGTTTCATACCCTTAGTACTAAGTTTAGAAGAGTTACTTATCTTGAACAAGTCGATTCCACTACCGAGCAAGCCAAGCGATGCTCTAAAAATGCCATCATGCGCGTTGCGACGTCCGAACGGCTCTAAACTAACAAAAAGACAAATCAAATACATCGAACAATGCTAAAAGAACCAATCCCAATCGAAAAAGGTCGAATCTTTAATCAGAAGCCCAAAATCGACCAAAAAGCCCAACATGGGCCCGCACCTCGGAACCTGATAAAATTTTTGAAATCTGATAATCCATTCAATTACGAGTCCAATCATACTAGTTTCACTCAAATCCGACTCCAGATCGGTGTGCAAAACTCCAAAATTCAATTTATAAAATTTTAGACAAAACCCTGAAATTTCACTTTGAAATCATAAATCAAATGCCAAAAATGAAGATGGATTTATGAAATATAACCAAAGTGAAGTATAGAACACTTACCCCAATTAATATGGTGAAAATTGCCTCCAAAAATTATCCAAGTCCGAGCTCCCCAACTCGAAATATGACCAAATGAACAAACCTTCCATATTAAGTAATTTTGCCCAGCTGTTCTGCCTCGTTTTGCATGCCAAATGATCCCCCTAACTTGCTTTTGATGCCTCCAATGGATTCCTTGTGAAATTTCAGTCAATATAAGCTTTTGGATCACTCCATTTGACCTTATAATTAAGGAGATATGTTGGTTTCTATATTTGGAAATAGTGCAGATTTATAAACACCAAGCAGTGACAATTTCGTAATTAATCTGAAAAAATCTAGCAACCCAATTCTTAGTAAAATGACCATAAAATCCTCATACGATGTCCAAATTTGAGAATTCTTTTTGCTATGCCTCGGTAAGTACAATACATATCGAATGCTTCAATAAAAATAGAAATTGGAGCTCATTTTCTTAATGTGGTACCATTTATGCTTGAAGAAACGATGTCGAAACATAAGAAAAATGAGCGCAACACAGCCCAAACATATCTGAAACTCACCCGAGCCCCTCGGCACCCCGTACGAACATACCAATGATAGGGTCCAACCCTACACCACTACAAAGTGGCAAGAGCGGTCGATGCAGTTTTAACCCGAAAAGGTCGGGATCGAATCCACAGGGAGCTAGAATGTTTGGGATTTGGATTCCTATCTAAACTAGCAGTGTGTAGTTTTCTTGATTACACTTCCATTCATAATTGTTTGTTTGTTACTTCTAATTTTATACTAATGATGTGCGAAATTAAGCTAAGTATAAATGCTTGTAAGGTTTTCTAAATGGTTAACAAGGCACTAGGGAAGTGACTTTCTCCTAGGTGAATACTTGACGGGTTCTAAAGCCTAAGGCAAAGTTGTTATGTTTGGGATCGCGATATAGCCAATGCACGACACTACTCCCTCTATATCTCTCGGTAGCTTGAGTGACTTTGCCCTAATTGACTTTCTCAAGACCAATTGGGTGTCAAAATTGTGCAAGCAATATAGGGTCAAGTCGGGTATTACTATCTCTAGATTTAACCCTTTAATTGGGCTTATCAATCTCTTGAATACGCCCCAATTCCTTGTTGAACTGATTTTCCTAGTCTCAAACTCTCTTTCTCAAGAAGAGCCCAAATCAAAAAGGCATAAATTAGTGTTTGCAACCACTAATTCAACACGGAAAACAAAAATAAGTCCAAATATCAACCACCCATAAACATCTAAGCCTTAAAACAAAAGACCCATCAAATACCCATACTAGGGTTGAGCCACAACCCTAGCTAATGGGTCTAGCTATTCATAATAATAAAAGAAATCAGGTATTTAGATGAAGAATAACCCATATAATATAATTACATGCTAAGATTTAAAGATTCAATGTTGAACTAGCTACAAAATTACTCAAAATAGGTCCAAAACGGCCTTCACGTGCTCAACTAAGATAAAGATACCCTAAAAATCTGAAAAAGAAGTATTTACACAAGGCCGAATTTTCTGGACAAAAATACCCCTGACGGAGGTATCGCGGTCCGCAAGAAATGGAGCGCGGCTGCGACGGGGCTTTTAGCTTCAATTTTTTGTTCTCTGAATCCAGCCACCGCGAACCGCAATAAATGGACCGCGGCCGCGGTGGCTTCATAGTGGACCGCGAGAAATGGAAGATTCATTTAAGTGTGCTACTGAGGGGGAAAAATGTGGTTCTTCCGAAACTGAACAGGTATCTTCTGATTCTAAAGTTACTCCTGAGACAATTTCTTAAGTTGCTACAAATTTGGAGAATAGATTTGTACTGGTAGGATCTATAGTAGGTACTGAGACTACATAATCTGGAGAAGTTGGTGGTAAAATAAAAAATAAAAAAGAAGGGAAAAGAAAAAGAGAGCAAGGGTGCTAGGAGTGCAGTGAGGGGAAAGGGTAAAAGAGTGGTTGATTCTTCACCTACTCCTGTTGGTCTAACAAAAGAAACTGGTGCAATGGTTGTTTGGGGAGAGGAATTTACGGAAATAGAAGAGAGTCTGAGCAAAGCAGGGGGAAGTGGGTCTTGCGAAGCTGCTGAGGGGTTGGTTCAACTTGGGAAAAATATAGATGAACATGTTTCATCTGAACAGGAAACCCTCGTGGACCTACTGATAGGGTTATCAATGGCACCAAAACTCATGCCATTCCCTATGACTTCATTCTCACAACTGTACTTGCATATTTCAAGGTACCTATGAAAAAGTGGGAGATTAGTACAAGCAAGGATCATTTTGGGGTTAACGCTCTGCTTGCTTGCGATTATGAAGTCAATGCCACTCTTAAAGAAACTGGTTCATCCAAGAAGGTACTAATGAATAGCAAGGTCTGAGCCTTGTTGCAAGAAAGTAGGGCTAAGGATGCTGAGATTGAAAGGGTGAAGAAGAGGTTGGTTGAGGTGGAGACTGAGAGAGATGCTCTCAGAACTGAGCTGGCAAGAGAAAAAGAGAAGAATGATGGCATTCTTCAAAGTGTGCTTAAACTCCTCCAAGTCAAAACCAATCACCTAGTTCTTCCCAGCCTCAATCTTCCTAGCCTAGTGTAGATCAACCAATGACCCAGTTCGGGACGTTTTGTTTCTTTTGCTCATGTTTTCAGTATTTTTATTTCTTCTTATGCTTTGTGGTAGAATGTTATCAATCATCAATGAAATTCATTATTTTTGCTCTAACTGTTTGCTCTAAAATGACTCATTAATCTCTAATGATATTTTCTCTGTTTTGGCAAATTTAGACTTACACAAGAGAATTTTCATTGAAGAACCTGGTTCATCAAGATAAATAGGTATGTTTTCTACACTCTGCATAATTTGAAATAATTATATTTGGATCATGAGCACAGTCCTACCTAATTCCAAACTCCTTTTGAACTTATCCGTTACAAGTGAACCAGTTCCGTTCAAAAGAATCTCAACCGAATTGAAGTACCTAGATTCTAGGGATACACACCAACGTCTCTTCAAAACTGAATTTCATTTTGATTAGACTTCTAAGAGTCTGAAAAGTTGTAGTTACCGCATCAGTTATTCCTATGTATATTGATCAGCTTTAGTGTATTCCTTACTTCATCTCTTTCAAGCCGTCAAAAACTCTCATTCCTCTTTCATCTTCCAAAACAATCTAATTCTCTTCTCTTCCATACTCTAGCCCAGATATGTCGAACACCTTTGAAAATCCTTCATCACCACCACAGGAAACCACTTCCACACCTTCTACCACTCCTTCAACCACACAAATCTCTAAGAAAAATAGAGTAAAGATGATGGCTCGTATGATTGTCGCTGAAGGAGAGCAGATCAAGAAAATAAAATTGAAAGCAGGTAGGGAAGAAGAATCCCAGAAATGTGAAGATTCATTTAAGTACGCTGCTGAGGGGGAAGAAAGTGGTTCTTCCGAAACCGAACAGGTATCTTCTGATTCTAAAGTTACTCCTGACACAATTTCTTAAGTTGTTGTTGGAGAATAGATTTGTACTGGTAGGATCTATTGTAGGTATTGAGACTACAGAATCTGGAGAAGTTGGTGTTAAAATAGAAAATAAAAAAAGGGAAAAGAAAAAGACAGCAAGGGTGCTAGGAGTGCTGTGAGGGGAAAGGGTAAAAGAGTGGTTGATTCTTCACCCGCTCATGTTGGTCTAACAAAAGAAACCGGTACAATGGTTGTTTGGGGAGAGGAATTTACTGAAATAGAAGAGAGTGTGAGCAAAACAGGGGAAAGTAGGTCTTGCGAAGCTGCTGAGGGGTTGGTTCAACTTGGGAAAAATATAGATGAACATGTTTCATCTGAACAGGAAACCCTCGCGGACCTACTGATAGGGTTATCAATGGCACCAAAACTCATGCCATTCTCTATGGATTCATTCTCACAATGTACTTGCATATTTCAAGGTACCTATGAAGAAGTGGGAGATTAGTACAAGCAAGGATCATTTTGGGGTTAACGCTCTGCTTGCTTGCGATTATGAAGTCAATGCCACTCCTAAAGAAACTGGTTCATCCAAGAAGGTACCAGTGAATAGAAAGGTCTGAGCCTTGTTGCAAGAAAGTGGGGCTAAGGATGCTGAAATTGAAAGGGTGAAAAAAAGGTTGGTTGAGGTGGAGACTGAGAGAGATGCTCTAAGAACTGAGCTGGCAAGAGAAGAATGATGGCATTCTTCAAAGTATGCTGAAACTCCTCCAAGTCAAAACCAATCACCTAGTTCTTCCCAGCCTTAATCTTCCTAGCCTAGTGTAGATCAACCAATGACCCAGTTCGAGGCGTTTTGTTTCTTTTGCTCATTCAGTATTTTTATTTCTTCTTATGCTTTGTGGTAGAATCTTATCAATCATCAATGAAATTCATTATTTTTGCTCTAACTGTTTGCTCTATAATGACTCATTAATCTCTAATGATATTTTCTCTATTTTGGAAAATTTAGACTTACACAAGAGAATTTTCTGTGAAGAACCTGCTTCGTTAAGATAAATAGGTATGTTTTCTACACACTGCATAATTTGAAATAATTATATTTGATCATGAGCACAGTCCTACCTAATTCCAAACTCCTTTTGGACTTATCCGTTACAAGTGAACCAGTTCCGTTCAAAAGAATCCCAACCGAATTGAAGTACCTAGATTCTAGGGATACACTCCAACATCTCTTCAAAAATGAATTTCATTTTGATTAGACTTCTAAGAGTCTGAAAAGCTGTAGTTACCGCATCAATTATTCCTCTGTATATTGATCAGCTTTAGTGTATTCCTTACTTCATCTCTCTCAAGCCGTCAAAAACTCTCATTCCTCTTTCATCTTCCAAACACAATCTAATTCTCTTCTCTTCCATACCCTAGCCCAGATATGTCGAACACCTCTGAAAATCCTTCATCACCACCACAGGAAACCACTTCCACACCTTCTACCACTCCTTCAACCACACATGATGGCTCGTAAATTGTCGCTGAAGGAGAGCAGATCAAGAAAATAAAATTGAAAGCGGGTAGGGAAGAAGAATCCGAGAAATGTGAAGATTCATTTAAGTAAGCTACTGAGGGGGAAGAAAGTGGTTCTTCAGAAACTGAACAGGTACCTTCTGATTCTAATGTTACTCCTGACACAATTTCTTAAGTTGCTGTTGGAGAATAGATTTGTACTTAAAAATAAAGTAACTTTTAACTTCTCAATTTAATTACCTTTAATGAGATGATTTAGAGTCACACAAATTTCTATGGCTTGTTTTATACCACAAATTTTAAAATTCTTCCTTTTTTTATTAAACCCCATACATAGTCAAACACTGCCACATAAATGGAACGGAGAGAGTATTATTATGTGTATTTGGCCTTTGGCTTAATTTTGGTATAAGCAATTTAATACGACAATTCTGATATGATTATTTTATACCACCATCAAAGGATGTGGTGCAGTGGATGTCACTACTCTTCCTTTAAACGGAAGTCTCGGGTTCGAGCCTTGGGTATGGAAAAATCCTTGGTAGGGAGCACTTCCCCTCGAATGGGGTACTACGCGGGCGTATTCGGATATAGTCGGGCTCCAATGTGAAAAACAAAAAAAAAAGTTATTTTATACCAAATCTTACATGCAATAACTTATATGGGAATTAGTATTACGAGGATAAAGCACCTCAATTTAGCCACTCTCAATGTAGATCGTTTAAAAGTATCCTACACCTCATATGTAGTTTCTTTCTTATCCATTTTCTATGTAGATCGTTTACGCGCACCCAACAAAATATTATGCTACAATAATACATAGTTATTTGGTTCTTGCAAGGTCTATTAGCACACTTAAAGCTACAAGTCTTTGAGGAATATTTTAAAGATAAAAAAATCTCCCTCTCTTATCAGATATACAAAACAAGTCAATATGCCTTTATAATCTCAAGAATAATTTAGATACCCCTTACTTTTCATGTTCAAGACTATTATATAACTTCATGGAAGTTCAGGTCTCCTCATATTGCTAAAGCCTTAAATTACTTCCAAAAGTTCTAAACTTTAGTTGTATTTTATTAAAGTTGTCTCTTTTTTGCTTTATAAACTAAAAAGATGGATGCAGTGAATAGATTAGGAGAAGAGAGTCCTGTGGTGATATTCAGCAAGAGCAATTGTTGCATGTCACACAGTATTGAAACCCTAATTCGTAATTTCGGGGCGAATCCAACGGTGTATAAGCTTGATGAAATTCCAAAAGGGAAGAAAATGGAGAAAGCTTTGATTGAAATGGGTTGCAATCCGAGCACACCAGCTATATTTATTGGGAAGGAGTTTGTTGGTGGTTCTGATGAAGTAATGAGTCTGAATGTCAAGGGCAAGTTGAAGGATTTGCTCATTAAGGCTAATGCTATTTGGATATAAAACTAGCTTTAGAACTATGACTGATCACGTACGTATAGGTGTTTAATTACATGCAGTTCTTTCTTCTTTTTTTTTTGGGGGTTGTCAAAGAGAGATATTATATTATATTACTAGTAATTAATAATCGTCATTACAGACAGAGAGTGTTTACATGCAGTTAAATAAAAGGTGTTGTTTGGTTTTCCATATTCAGCACTATATACTATTTTCCCATTTTGGTGAATATTAGTCAAAAGGTGTTTGCAAAGGGGTTTTTTGTTGTTGCTATTTCCCCATTTTAGTTTATTCCATTGTTTCAAAAAGATTGGCACAATTTACTTCCTATTATGTTCCAAAAAGATTGGCACATTTCAATATTTCCTTAATAGGAAATATTTATAGCCACATAAATGCTATGACGGATTTGAGACTACAAGTTTCAAAAGTTTTACGTCACACAAATGCGATTACTTATTTAAGACCACATATCTCAAAAGTCTAAGACAATTTTTTTAAACGGAGGGAATACTAATTAGTGGTTTTCTCCCCTTAAAAAGATGTGATATATATCTTCTTCTTCTTTTTAAATAAGGTTCCGAGTTATAAGCTGGATTGCATTATATCAAAATAGTACGAGACAAGAGAGGGGCTTGGCCTGACCTCATACAAAAGCTGTGTAGTTCCAATCCCTATAGACATACACAGAAAGCAGAAACGAAAAATAAGCACTCAGTTTTTCTACCATTTCACATATATTGCACCAGGGTTGATCCATATCACATCTAGGGAATGACGATTTCAAGGCTGTTTTAAGGATCCTCAATTCTCCTTCAGATTTACATGAACTGGCCCCTTTTCAAATTTGCCGGCATAAGAGTAATTTGCATCACCATTTTGTGCACATCGTTAATTGGTTTAATGCCACACCAATTATTCAGAACATTTGTCGCAAGGAGCAATTGATGCTTAATTTCCAGTGGTGTCATATATATATATATATACACACACATCAACTACACTATTTTTTTTTCTTTTGGCCAAAAGCCCAAGAGAAAGGGGTATTAATTCTATTGATAAGTCAAAAGATTACATAGAAGGGGACAAAAGCCTAACCTCTTATACAAAATATTCATAGGACTAATCTGCAGAAGAAAACAAAGGAAAAACAAACAAACAAAAAAAAAGAGCAGAAGAAAGAAGCTACGATGGGGAGGACTCCTCCTGTTACTGTTTTGCTTCCAAAAAAAAAATTGACGAAGTATTAAGAACGTAGTGACAGAAAGAGAGAGTCATCCTTGATAAAAAATGAAGACACCTTTCTTCACTCTAATCCCGAATGTAGTAGATACATTAGCTTCATTCTTCATTGTGGATTTTACCCGTCTAGGCAAGGTGATATATATCAAGGATGAAAATATTGTGTTTACTGCTTTTCCCCAAGTTAGCAAGTTGATCTACTACCAAATTGCCATCGATTCTTTGGGTTAATTTCACTTATGGTCATCCAACTTATCATTTATTTCACAAAAATAACTTAATTATTTTTCATCACTTAAAAGTCACTCAACTTTACCTTTGTAACTTAAAAGTCATTTTAGTTCAAAACCTATAAAATATCCTATAAAAATATGACATGGCATTAAATTTAATTAAAAAAGTCTAATTATATTACCAAATAAGCTTAGATGGACCACACCCAATTTAGACCCATTTCATCCACAATTCGATTTGACCCATAACCCAATGGGTTTTAATATTTTGACAATTAGAAGGAAAAGAAGAGAACAATTATTTTGTGCTAAAAATATCTTACTTTATTTGTTACGTAATAACCTTAATACACCACCTATAATTTCATTAAAAATATGAACAGAACTAGCACAGAACCAGTTTTTGCATCCTTCATATCATTTTATAATTTTTCATGAAGTTAAAATACTACCGATCAATCTTCAATAACAATTAAATGTATCACTAACAGACAAGAACAACAAGCTAATAAGAACCTACTTTTACAGACTATTATTTCATTAAAGTCAATATATTGCTTATTAAGCAATATTAACAGATAAAAATACTGCTCAGTAAGAAACACCCACAAAAAAATTGCATAGTAGAAATTGTCAATACACACGGCAATCGTAGACAACCTATAGCGATAATTTGGACAAAAGAAAGAGACAATGTATTGTGCCATTGACCGTAAATGTACAACCAAAACCTAAAGATAAATTCAAAAGACCTAATTTTTCTTAAATTTCTTATACTTCTTTGTCTACAAATTAACCACAAAATCAAAGTGCTAGTCCAGTTAATTGTTCAAATATTAATAATTCATTTTGGTTATAGGTCAAATCGTGCTGAGGAAGAAATAGGTGTAACTTAGATATGGTCTATTTAAGCTTATGTGGCATTATTGTTATATTTTTTAATTAAATGTAATGCCATGTCATATTTTTTATTGGATATTTACAGGTTTTGAATCAGAATGATTTTAAAGTTACAAAAATAAAGTTGAGTGACTTTTAAGTGATGAAAAATAGTTAAGTGACTTTTGTGAAATAACTGATAAGTTAGATGACTACCAATGAAATTAACCCCGATTCTTTGGAAGTATGCTCGAATTGAAAGAAACCTTGTGAGGCCATAGTCTGCACTTGAGAGATCTCTTCTATGATTTGCCAAAATGTGGTGATGTTGCCACTGACCATTTGAATAATTAAAATTGAATCAAATTCAATAGCAACGTTAATGAAACCATGTTGAAGACACCAGCCCAATTTTGAAAGCACGTATTTCAGCCATATTGTTATTACCGCAATTCCATAAGTAGGCTGTAAATGCCATGATCATATGGCCAGTGCTATCTCTAAGAATGCCTCATGCCCCTGCACTTCCTGGATTACCTTTATTATAGTCATCAATATTAAGCTTTAACCAGTTTTGGGGAGGTTTGGTCCATCTGACTAGCTTAATATCAAGTTTTGCTTTGAGTCTGCCAACTAGTTCACAGATGTATGGCATAGTAGGAGGAAAATCGATAGAGGGGAATTGAGCATTCAAAATGAGTGTCGATAGGTAAGTGACTTGATCGATCACCCTTCTTGAGTAAAGTTTGATGCCTTTATATTTGTGAGAGCGTCAGGATTTCAAAATTTCCCACAAAATAATAGTTTATCATGTACTAAACTGTTGGGAATAAAAATAAATAATCCCGCCCACGAATAATATCCACTATAAATAATAATAACACAAGAGAGTAACAACGACACCAAATATTTTAACGGGGTAAAGTACAATATCCCAGCGGAGCAATATTACCACTATAATATTATAACTTAGTAGTGTCAAGAGACTACTACAACTTCGAAAGAAATAACACTCTTTATTTAAACACCTCACTACAATATTACTCTCACTCACTATTTATCTCACAGGCTACAATCTATAGATTACTCTCTTTTTTGGTGTACTTGAAATGAAGCTGAACGCTTCTATTTATAGGAGAAGTCACCGCAGCTCTAACCAATTAAAACATTGATATATTCAATTTGCAAAATCCATCAGAAAACCAACTTTAGCAAATTGGTTTTGCAACTTGCTGTTGCCGCCCACAATTGCTTGTTGCAACTTAAAACTTTTTTGTTTCTGCCGTTTACAAGTTGTCATTGCAACTTGTTTCTTTCTTATTTTAATTATTTCAACAGGGACCCCACAAATTTCCCCTTTAATTTTAATTTTTCTTTTTCATTCCAAGACTTGATCTCAACCTCTGAAAATCTTCAAATTTGAGAGGCTTCGTAAAAATATCAGCAACTTGATCATATGACTTCACATACTTGAGCTCGACTTCCTTCTGGGCAATGCATTCTCTGATGAAGTGATACCTTGTATCAATATGCTTGCTTCGATCATGATACACTGGATTCTTCGAGAGTGCCTGTGCGGATTTGTTATCAATGCAAATTTCTGTAGCTTCAATTTGTGGTAAATTGAGCTCCTTCAATAATCTTCTTAGCCAAATAGCATGACAGGTACAAGATGTTGCTGCTATATATTCAGCTTTACAAGTCGAGAGAGTAACAATTGATTGTTTCTTTGAACTCCAAGAAATAACAGAATCACCCAAGAAAAATAAAAAACCAGTTGTACTTTTTCTATCATCAATATCTCCCGCATAATCACTATCACAAAATCCCATAAGGTTAAAATCACTAGAAGAGGAATAAAATAGCCCAAAGTCAGTCGTACCTTTTAGGTAGCGAAGAATTCTTCTGGCGACTTTCAAATGAGTGTAGGTAGGAACTTCCATGAAACAACTTACTACTCCAACTGCAAAGAGTATATCTGGCCTGGTACAAGTCAAGTACCTCAAACTTCACAAGACTTTTGAAAAATGTGGGATCCACCTTTTCTCCTTCATCAAACTTGGACAATTTGTCCCACTCTCCATCGGTGTGTTCACAGGGTTGCAATCGAGCATGTTGAACTTCTTCAATATCTCTTTTGTATAGCTTTCTTGAGAGATAAAAATTTCATCCTCCATCTTCTTCACTTCTAGGCCCAGGTAGTATGACATGAGCCCTACGTCTATCATCTCAAACTCACGTGACATATCTTTCTTAAAAGCTTCAAACAAACTTGAGTTATTGCCCGTGAAAATAAGGTCATCAACATAAAGACAAACAAGTAAGATATCTCCATTAGTATGAACTTTAAGGTAAAGAGCATATTCATAGAGACAACGATTAAACCCATTGTCTTGAAAATATTTGTCGATGCAACTATTCCATGCTCGTGGGGCTTGCTTTAATCCATATAAAGCTTTCTTCAATTGCAACACTTTATCTTCATGGTTTTTGACCACGATGCCCAATGGTTGTTCAACATAGACTTCTTCTTCAAGATAGCCATTCAAGAAAGCTGGCTTGACATCTAGTTGATAGATCTTCAGATCAGCAAACGTATCGTCTCCATGCGGGCAACAGGTGCATAGACTTCTTCATAGTCAATGCCTTGCCTTTGCTTGTAGCCTTTAGCCACAAGTCGTGCCTTGTATTTCTCCACATCTCCATCAACATTCTTCTTTATTTTGTATATCCATTTCACTCCAATTGCTCGATGACCCTTGGGAAGAGTTGTTAACTCCCAAGTGTTGTTCTTCTCTATTGACTCAATCTCCTCTTCCATGGCCTGTCTCCACTTTTGTTTCTAATAGCTTCATCAAAGTTCATTGGTTCATTGTCAGCAAAAAGACAACATAAAAAATCAAAATTAGTAACTTCTTTTGTGTCCTCATAGAGCTCTTGAATACTCCTTGTCCTTTGCGGATGTTCATTTGAACTCTCTTGAGAAGAGGGAGATGCAACATTGGTTGGAGAAGGAGGTGGAGTTGTATCCTGCACAGGTTCCACGGTCTCTGATTCTTTTTCATCACCAAAATATGGAAGAAAATCATATGAAATTTCTTCCTGAGCTTCCCAATCTCATGCCAATTCTTCATCAAATTCAACATCGTGACTTACCACACTACTACAAAAACTACTAATTGCGGCTATTATTTAGTGGCAATAAGTGATTTGCCGCTAATTGACTCCCGACACTCAAATATTACTGGCAATAGATTAATTGCCAGGAATAGATACACTTTCAGTGGCAATTGAAAGACATAGCCATTAAATTTTTAATAGAAATCCAACTTTTACTATTTTATATTCCCTCCAACTTTTTTCCTCTTAACTTTTATTCCCGCTCACATATTCCCTCCTTGTAAACCATAAAAAGTACCCACCGAATACAACTCTAATTCAGCCACCGTCTAGATATTCCTTTTTCTTCTATTTTTGTTTTTCCCAATTCCCTTACTGACTATCATCCGGCCACCGGCGGCGCCTTCACCGTGGCAAGTTACCATCACCAAGTTATCTAATTTATCTCTCTCTCTCTCTCTCTCTCTCTACATATATATATATATATATATATATATATATATATATAGCTTTTCCATCTAGTTTTTATTTGCTTCGATGTAGATGACTTTAATTTAGTATTTGGATCGGGAACCTCATCTCTCATCAACCTCGCTAATTATCATCATTTTTACAAATACCGAGCCCTAGTTTTGGCTTTTATATTTTTTTCCTTCTATTTTTGTTCTTTGTATTTAGACTAATTTTTTTTTTAGTATTAGTTTGTGCCCTAGTTGTTAACTCAAATTTGCTCAATTGTCATTACTAATTTCTCATACGATATGTACCAACCTAGCTATCATGTAAGTAGCAGTTTCCTATGTCGTTGTGATGGATTATTAGGCATTATCAAAGTTCTTCTATTTAATTTAGTGAATTCGGTGTTGGAACACTGCTATTTACCCAAAGACGGATGTTTTACTTTATAATTCTGATAAAAAAATTTGCTTTTTTTGAACAATTGATGATGATTAGTAGGCCTTATTAGGATGATACCAGTAGAATGACAGTCTTTCATTTCACTTTCATTAAAATTAGCATTTACTAATTTCTTTCACATTCAGTGATATTTGTTGTTGTCTATCAATATCTCTCTCTTTTTTACCCTCTATCTCTCTCTTCCTCTTCTTTTATATCTTCTTCAGGTATTGTATTTCTTTTCTTTTATCAGAATTAAGGGAGAATCAAGTGGAGAACATGGAAAAGAAACACCCAGCTTGATTAACAGATGAGCAATGAAGCTTTTGGTCAGATTTTATCCCCGAATTCTATTTGATTTGTTGCTAAATGCAGTTTGCGTATTTTAGTTTCATATTAGCGTTTCAAAGTTACTGGATTGAATAGTCATAGTTGCTCCTATGCGGAGGTTGTGTTGAGTCTCCTATTTGATTGATATGTTTACGACTTCATTATTTGCATTTCTCTCTTTTAATGGTTAGCCACTTTGTTTGGTGTTCTTGCTTGTTCGAACTCCTGGTAACTTTAAGTCAATGCGATTAGCAAAAATTGCTTTGGAAATAGCTGCACGGTTCATGTGTTTACATCAAGTTTCTGAATTACTAGAAGAGAGGAGAGATTTTATGCACGTATATAACTTAAACTTGCAAAATGCTTCAAATTGATAAGAGTATTGACATGGAGATTATACGATCTCTTCTCTAATTGGTGCTATCTTGAGGGATTTTATGTTGTATGTCGTAAATATTTAGTAGATCTTCAACACTAAATGGATACCAAAACATTTAGTAAAAGAGCATTTTTGTACAAACGATAAATTAAAATTATGTTGAATAATCCCAAGAACTTCAATTATACTTACTGTATATGTGTATATTATAAAAAAAGCCAATAACAAATACGAGATATTGTGGATTATGCACCAAAAAATATAAAAAAGGAACGAAAAAGATGTAAATAAAAATAACAGACATCCCAAAAAAATGAGAAGTGATGAACTATCAAATAAGTTAAAGATGACAAAGCAGTAAACTCATATGACACTAGCTATAGAGAAAATCAAAGGAAACTACAAACAATCATAAAAAGTTAAGAGAAAGGCCTAGAAATAGAGGGGTAAATAGAATGTCAGTGAATAAAAACAAAGAAGAATAGCATGGTTGAAGAGTAAAAGGGATCCAATATGGGTAAAATGGTTGATTCACCTGTATTTTGATAATTAATTGGTGTTTATTTGTTTTCTGAAGGTATAAAAGCGGTAATATAAGTCTTCTCATAGTTAAATGATATTTCGGAATGTCAGAGGTTGGCCAAGCTGGGTTCTATAGCAAGTTTCTCATAGCTGATGGTTAGGATATGCTTGTGTGCTTGAAAATATAAACAATTCATATGCATTTAGGTATTGTATTTATAATAGTTAACTGTGGTTGGACAACATTTCTAGAGCCACACACTATTCTTATGTCCTCTTCCGCAGATATCGTACAGAAAGTGCCATATTATGCCCATATTATTTTTTTTTTATGGTTATCCGTGTTTAATTCATTATGGAGCACTATTTCACTTCCATTAAAATATGTATAATGTTTCAATTTCGGTTAGGTTGGAGACCCGTTGGTTTTTATCAAGATATTGGTCATATTTTCTGTGCGTATTTGAGTAATTAAATATGTTATGTTTAAGCTCTAGATGTCTACCTTCTAAATGAGTTATTCTATTGACAAAAAAGCTTATGACTTTCCTAGAAGGGTATGAACTGAGGGAGAAATTCTTAAACTAGATGTATATGCTAAGGAGCAAAGTTCAGCACACGATAGCTTAGGTTTGTCTAAGATTAATCCATTGAGAAAGGAGAGATAGAAGATGCTTTGATGGTGGCAAATCTTTACTTCAACATCTGAATATCTTGCTTTACTTTTTGTACTTTTGGTGTAAATCTTTGAATATATTAATATTAGTAAATATAAAAGGAATACTAAATTTTTTGTTTTCTCAATAACTAAAAGCATTGGTATGCCTTTGGTATTTTGCACCATACTGAACAAAGAAAAGGTATTGACTTACTTACTCATAGAGAAAAGCTCTGAGTTTTTGACTTATTTGTGATTGATTTCTTGGAAACCAAAGTGATTTGTCTGAGCTTAGTTTTGGCAACCCTTTGTGTTACAATTTGTATTATGCTAGATGGATTATTTCCTCAACTAAGATATTGCAGTTAGAGTCTTTTTACTTCTGTAAACTCTATACATGAGGCAATTCTGTTTGTAATTTTGACTTGTAAGATTATGATGACGAAATTTGCTAAGATATTAAGCATAACGGATATAGTCATTGACTTTGTTGTTTCTACTTATTTGATTATGAAATTGAAGTTTAACTTCCAGATTTTGTTGTGGTCTTATCTAGTAGAATGTTGTCCATTATTGGAAGACTGGAGAGGAGTTATCAAACTATTGTCATGACAGATGATACTTAAGCACAATTGGCTCTTCTAACCAATATATTTCATCTTCACACTTCATGTACGAACTTTTTTATGCACATGGAGAGTTGATTGCATACATATTAAACAGATGAATTGATGAACTATATTTGACATTTATTTTGTATTATCTTTCCAGGTCATATGCCTTGATGTTTAGAAATTTAGCTTGCGGAAGATTTCAAGAGTTACAGAAGTATTAATGCACTAACTATTGTCTTATAATATATGTTTTTGATGACAATTATTTTTAGACTCAAAATGACACTAGCTTTTGAATTCAAATGGTGTACTTTTTATTTTTTTGTTTAAGTTGTTGACACTCTAAAATTATGGATTAATTTTGATTATTGTGACTTTCAAATTCAATATACTATGCTTTCTAGAATGAATATTAGCATATTTTATTACTATATGGACAGAGAATATAGATATTGTAATCACACTGAATGCCAAGTAGGCGTATTAGCATTTGTCGTTTTGTGCATAATTTATCAAAACTAAAAAGGTGTTTAATGCAAAGATAAAAGGCAAATATAGACAAAGTTTTAGTTTCCATTATAATGGCATTACAACATCTATTTATCGACAGCAAAAGCCATTAAAACCATGTAAAAGGGTTGGGTGGAGGGTAGGTTTAGTGCCCATGTTAATTGCCAGTAAATGATTGCCGCAAAAAGTCAGATGTTTTAGCGGCAATAATTGGGTCCTTTACCAGCACTCTGTATAATTGTCGCTAAAGGCTTTAGCGACGCTGAATTCAGCGGCAAATAGTTAATTGACAGTAAAGGTTTTAGTGGCAATTTTTATTGCCGCTAAGTTACATATTTATTGCCGCTAAAAGCCTTTTGTTGTAGTGTCCACCACCTTACCGCTACTTGGGTTGTATAACTTGTATCCTTTTGAACTCGTATCATAGCCTACAAACACATGCTTGACACTTCGATCGTCAAGCTTCGCTCTCCCTTGCTGTGACACATAAGCATATGCTATGCTCCCAAAGATTCTCAAGTGTTTGAAACTTGGCTTTCTTCCACTCCATGCTTCTTGAGGCGTTTGATCTCTAACATTCCTTGTTGGAGACCTGTTGTTCAAATAAATTGCACAAGAAACAGCTTTGGCCCAAAATTCCTTGGGCATACTTTTAGCTTTCAACATACATCGAGCCATATTAAGAATCGTTCGATTCTTTCTCTCTGCAACTCCATTTTGTTGGGGTGAATAAGGTACCGTTAGAGGGCGACGAATTCCATGAGACTGACAAAAGTCATTAAATTCGTTTGAAGTGAATTCGCCTCCTCTATCGGACCTTAGAGCTTTAATTTTATAGCCACTTTCTTTCTCCACAAGTACTTCGAAATTTTTAAAAGCAGCAAAAGCTTCAAATTTTTGGTTCAAGAAATAAACCTAAGTCTTTCTACTAAAGTCATCGATGAAAAGCAGAAAGTATCTACTTTTAGCAAAAGAAGGTGGATTGATTGGTCCACACACATCAGTGTGAACAAGCTGGAGCGGCTTGGTTGATCTTGACATGTCCTCCTTTGGAAATCTCCTCCTTGCATGTTTTCCAAGAAGACAAGTTTCACACAATTGATTGGGATGACTGATTGATGGCATCCCATGCAGCATGTTCTTTTCTCTCATTGCTTTGAGCGCTTCAAAATTCAAGTGTGCAAATCGCATGTGCCAACACCATGATTCATCTTGCACATTAGCCTTCAAACACTTTTCATCAATTCTTTTAAATTCAGAGAAAATAATCTATTCTTTGCCATATGCACTTTAGCAATTAGAATTCCACTTGAATCTCTAAGCCAAAGATGCATATTTTTCATGTGGATGTCATATTCCGTTTCAAGAAGTTGGCCCAAACTCAAAATATTACTTTTTAATTTTGGCACATAATAAACATCTTGAATTAGTTTGTGACTACCATCTTTACAGGAGATCAGAATCATACCTATCCCTTCGATTGAATCTTCGAGGTATCTCCAAAGGACACATTACCTCTCACCGTTTTATTGATCTCCACAAACTTTTCTTTGAATCCACACATATGATTGCTTGCTCCATTGTCCAAATACCACGAGCTGCAATCATCCCTGTCTTCTTCCTTGAGTGCCAGCAATAACGTTGACTCATCTTCTTCTTTCTTGTCGTCAACAAGGTTAGCTTTCTTCAACATTGCTACGATATTTCCAAGAGTAATGGCCAAATTATGACAATTATAACACTCAATATTTGATTTGTCATACCTTTGTCCATTATTTTCTTGGTAGTAGCCACGTCCTCTTCCTCCTCCTTGTCCACGACCACGACCTCTGAATGTTTGGTGGATTTTAACTTCATTATTGAAGTTGTTACTATTATTTCTTTCTCTGTCATGATCGCCACGGCCTCGTCCTCGTCCATTACCTCGATAACTTTTTTCACCTCCATAATCCTTAAAGGATGCCTGAGTTTTAAGAAGTTGCTCCAGTGGCACTTCTTGTCTCCTCTTGATCTTTTCTTCATAAACCTGTAAAGAACTCTCCAATTGCTCCACCATCATAGAGTCTAAATCTTTAGACTCCTCAATAGCACACACAACAAAATCAAATTTAGGTGTTAAAGTACGAAGGATCTTTTCTACCACACGGACATCTTCTATGTCCTCCCTGTATCGTCTCAATTGATTTACAATAGCCTTCACTTTTGAACAATAATCCGAAATGCATTTGGATTCTTTCATTTTTAAAACTTCAAAATCAGCCCTTAGAGTTTGAATTTTTACCTTCCTCACCTTGTCAACTCCTTGTAGAGAATTTTGTAAAATCTCCCAAGCCTCCTTTGAGGTGGTAGCATCTGCCACCTTCTCAAACATGACATCATCCAAACATTGGTGGATGAGCGTGAGGGCTTGTTGATCCTTCTTCCTTGTCTTTAGCAAGATATCTTTTTCATTTTGAGGTAGAGCTTCCTCATTATCGGGTTTCGCATACCCTTTGTCTATGATTTTCCACACATCCTGGGAGTCAAGAATGGCTTTCATACGTAGACACCATTTCTCATTATTATCTTTTGTGAGCCGGGGATACTGAAAAGACAGCGGACCATTACTCGACATGACTCTAATACCACGTTGTTGGGAATAAAAGTAAATAATCCCGCCCAGGAATAATATCCACGATAAATAACAATAACACAAGAGAGTAACAACGATACCAAATATTTTAACGGGGTAAAGTACAATACTCCATCGGAGCAATATTACCACTATAATATTACAACTTAGTAGTGTCAAGAGACTACTACAACTTCGAAAGAAATAACACTCTTTATTTAAACACCTCACTAAAATGTTACTCCCACTAACTATTTATCTCACAGGCTACAATTTGTGGATTACTCTCTCTAACTCTCTATTGCTTTTCTCTCTTTTTTGGTGTACTTGAAATGAAGCTGAACGCTTCTATTTAAAGGAGAAGCCACCGCAGCTCTAACCAATCAAAATATTGATATCTTCAATTTGCAAAATCCATAGAAAACCAACTTTAACAAATTGGTTTTGCAACTTGCTGTTGCCGCCCACAATTGCTTGTTTCAACTTAAAACGTTATTGTTTCTGCCGTTTTTGAACAAGTTATCATTGCAACTTGTTTCTTTCTTATTTTAATTATTTCAGCAGAGACCACATAAACTAGTTTGTTTCGATAGAGAATAGGGCGATGTTATACAAGTTGGGACTTGGGGCTGGTTGTCCAACTCCGGTATCTTTATATGAGCTATACATATTCTTACCTAGTAATAAAATTTTAATTATCAAAAAAAATAAAAAATTATAGTACTAAAGTACTAATGCTAGTCTATAGTATAGAAATAATTTCTTCAATATTGGGATTTTAAAATTTGTTCTTGGCTTTGGAAAAATTAAACACGTGGATTCCCTCCATGAATTGGATGTCGCTCAAATAAAGAACTGCCACAATATTGGGCAAGATTAATGGACTTTGTTTTTAGGCTTTAACAGCCACCATATAATCATCATGCTTCTGATATCTCCAGGATAAGCATTAGAGAAGTATCCCCAAATGTTACTAGCCAATTCTCCATTAGCAAAAATATGATTAATAGTTTCCATAATTTTTTTTAAAACAACAGTAACATATAGAGGTAGGGGTGTGCATTCGAATCGGTTTATCGATAAATCGAATCGATTATTTGTTATCGGTTTATCGATTTATCGATTTCGATTTCGATTTCGAAATTTTCCTTATCGAGTTTTCGATTTCGATTTCGATTTTGTCCTCTTCGGTTATCGGTATATAGATAAACCGATAAGATATGCTAAAAAGACAAATATACCCTTATTCTATAATACCCTTTCCTCTACCCTAAGTCTCTAACCTTATTATTTCCTGAGGAAGTGAACTCCGGCGCTTTTACCCATTATTTCTTTGACGGGACACCTTTAAAGATCTAACTAAAAGTGCAGTCTCACTCATAGAGACTCTTCTTTCCGTGGAGCCACACAAACGTGGGACTGCCTCTTTTGCTCTTGTATCTTAGGTATTGTTTTCATTTTTCAATCTCTTTTTTGGTTTTTTATATAGTAATGATAGTTTCTGTTATTGTATCATATACTTTAGTTTCTTTAAGCCTGTAAGAGTTGTTTTATGGTTTGGTTCTTCTCATGTTAATGGTTAATGAACGATGCAAAGAACAAGTTTGTCTGTATCTTATAAGTTGAACTATTTTAAAAAGTAATTCCATATTCCTGTATAAACATGTGTACTGTTTTTGCAATGGTTTTCTTATATTTTACAATTGCATAAATTTCAAATTCTCCAATTCCATAACGTCCAAATTCTATCTTTAGTACTTCAAGACAAAGCCTTATGCTTGTGATCCTTCAAATTTCAAATTCTCTATTATTTCCCGAGGAAGTGAACTTCAGCGCCGCTTTTACCTTTCTCCCTCTCTCCCGCGAACTGCAAACCCAACAGAGAAAGTGAACTCCGGCGTACTCCGGCGACTTCAATAGTACGTTTTTCCCTCTCTCTCTCTCCGTGCCTTTGTTATAATTTCAAGGCGTGTTTATAGCGATATATTTTCCGTGGAATTCCGCAAATTTTCTTATTGGTGTTATATCGATAACCGAATCGATAAGCCCCAAAAATCGATAAATCGAAATCGAAACCTTATTGAAACGATAATGATAAGCATATGTACAAATCAATAATCGATAAGTAATTATCAATAAGGGTCCAAATCGAATCGATAAATCGAATGCACACCCCTATATAGAGGGACCACGAACTATTCAGCTACACTACTCTCCAGAAAAACATGTTGCAATGTTTCACATTTAGGCACTACACAACAATTTCATTTGGAAACCAAATTATATTGTTCCCAAATGTAACGCAAAATATCATCAAAAGAAAGCTTCCCTTTACCTATTCTCCATGCCAGGAAAGATGGCATGCATTATTTTAGAGTTTTTTAGCCAAAATTATTCCGTATATATGTTTGAGGGTAGTCTGGGTAGACCTAACATTGTCTATCAAATATATCCTTGAGCACTATTTGTCCTCTAAGTTTGCAAAACATAAGCAGAAATGGTCCAGCTAACAGAATAAATGGACAAACTGAAACTGAAGCTAACGAACTAATACCACGTCACTCGCACGTAAAACCCAAAAAAAAATAGTCAAAACCTTGTATCGGTCAAACATCTGACCCATCGACCGACGTGGCATCGACCCCATCTCAAGTATGTTCCCCAAAGTAATAATCAGCGAATCTGAGCTCGCCCAATCCGCACCAATTACGAAGAACACGTTGAGGTCGCCCCCATGAGGAGGGCGTCGCCCCCTCTACCTAGTCGACCAAAAGAAGGCCCAGTGTGAAGGCCCAATGGGCGTGAGGCCCCCAACTATAAGTAGAGAAGAAAAGAATTAATAGAGGAGGGGGGCGGCTCCAGAGGTTTTTCTCCACTCTCTCTCTCCATCTCTCTCTCTCTCTCTCTCTCTCTCTCTCTCTCTCTCTCTCTCTCTCTCTCTCTCTCTCCTTCTCAAAAAGAAAGGAATATCCCTTCTCTCAAAAGAAAAGGCCCTAGAGGAGGAAAGGTAAACGGATCCCCTGAACCTCTCCGAAGAAAGGTAGGATCGATCTAGAAGATGGAAAATGAACTATTACTCCCTGAACCTCTCCAAGGAGAGGCAGGGCCAACTTTCATGATCAATAAAGTCTCTTGAATGTTATCTCTATTAAGTCTGATATCCTGTTGCTTCAGTCCTTAATTCGGTATTAATTATGGTTGGCTATGATTTACCCCTTTTCATACATTTGATTGATTTGCTTAAATATTGTTCAATGACATTTTAAGCCAAACAATTTGGCGCCGTCTGTGGGGATTTCCTAGCGAGAACTCTTAGTTCTTCCCGAATCAAAGGAAAAGCATCAAGAGGACAGCTCGATTCAAACCAGAATCGCCGGAAACGCGCTAAATAGAGAAGATGGAGAAGCCGTCCCCCGCTGCAACACCCACTCATCTTCCCTGCCGCGTCAGACCGAAAACCGGCGCAAAAATACCGCAAATGAGAAATCGAAAATGAACCTGGAACGATTTGAATGTCATGATCAAGCAGATGAGTGTAATGCGAACACAACGTACCAAGCAGGCTAAGTGCCTTCGCCATCAACAGTACAGTTCGACTTCGCTCGAACTGGGACTCAGGCTAAATGCCTTCGCCATCGACAATACAGTTCGACCTCGCTCGAACTGGGACTCAGGCTAAGTGCCTTCACCATCAACAGTACATTACGACCTCGCTCGAACTGGGACACAGGCTAAATGCCTTCGCCATCGACGGTACAGTTCGACTCCGCTCGAACTGGGACTCAGGCTAAGTGCCTTCGCCATCGACGGTACAGTTCGACTTCGCACGAACTGGGACTCAGGCTAAGTACCTTCGCCATCAACAGTACAGTTCGACCTCGCTCGAACTGGGACTCAGGCTAAGTGCCTTCGCCATCAACAGTACAGTTCGACCTCGCTCGAACTGGGACTCAGGCTAAGTGCCTTCGCCATCAACAGTACAGTTCGACCTCGCTCGAACTGGGACTCAGGCTAAGTGCCTCGCCCTCGACAGTACAGTTCGACCTCACTCGAACTGAGACTCAGGCTAAGTGCCTTCGCCATCATCAGTACAGTTCGACCTCGCTCGAACTAGGACTCAGGCCAAGTGCCTTCGCCATCAACAATATAGTTCGACCTCGCTCGAACTAGGACTCGGGCCAAGTGCCTTTGCCATCAACAGTACAGTTTGACCTCACTCGAACTGGGACTCGGGCTAAGTGCCCTCGCCCTCAACAGTACAGTTCGACCTCACTCAAACTGAGACTCAGGCTAAGTGCCTTCGCCATCAACAGTACTGTTCGACCTCGCTCGAACTAGGACTCAGGCTAAGTGCCCTCGCCCTTGACAGTACAGTTCGACCTCACTCGAACTGGGACTCAGGCTAAGTGCCCCCGCCCTCGACGGTACAGTTCGACCTCACTCGAGCTAAGACTTAGGCTAAGTGCCTTCTCCATCATCAGTACAGTTCGACCTCGCTCGAACTAGGACTCAGGCCAAGTGCCTTCGCCGTCAACAGTATAGTTCGACCTCGCTCGAACTAGGACTCGGGCCAAATGCCTTCGCCACCGGAGTATTATAACTCGATCTCACTCGGGTAAAGACAATCATCTACTTCCTAAAACCGAATCGCGAATCGAAAAAGAGTACACCATCACAAAGCAAATAGCAAAAAAAAAAGAATCCTTTATTAATGGAACCAGGAATGCGGGCCAATGCCGCTTACATCCGGTCCAAGCCGGCCGAAGAGTCAAATAAAAAAAAAGGGGGGGGGGGGAAAGCAAACAAACAAGCGCCCATCGACGTAACCAAAGGAAAGATCAACACAAAATAGAATTATTTTTTTTTTCACTCGGCGCCAGCACCGCCGTTGCCATCTTCTCCTCCATCAAGGCCATCATCATCATCGCCGCAGGCACCATCATCGGTCTCGAGCATCCCCACGTCATTCTGTAGCTGGCTCTTGCTTCGCGGGCCTTTTGGCGTGCCTCCTCGACAGCCTCCTCAGACACAGCGCCCTCATCCAACAGGTTCTTAAAAATGTCAAGCTGGGCTTCGGCATAGACCCAAAGATCATGAGTCTGGTGGGGAACGCCGGCACGAGCCGGTCCAGCCAAGGCCCTCAGGCGTTGGTTCTCTTCCTCCAATATAGCAACCCGATCCGACAAGTCCTGGGCCTCCTGATCAATCTCGTCGATTCGCTCCTCAAGCCTCGCCTCCCTAACGGCCGCAGCCTCACCCTCCGACTCTCGTTGAGATTCCTGGACACGAACCGCTGCCTCAAAGGCCGCTGCCCTGGTTGACGCGTCCCTCTCCGCACGCTCCAGGTCGGCGACCTGACCCTCCAAGGCAGCCAGCTTCGCCCCCCACTCGGCCTCAATTTCCATTATTCTGGCCCGACTTTGCTCTATCTCCAGCTTAAGTTCCCGCACCTTGCCTTCCAGATACTCGCACTCGGCGGCGAAACCCCTCCCCACTTCGAGCTCCTCGTCCTTGAGACGAATTCGCTCCTCGAGCTCACTCCTGCTACGCAGCACTTGCAATAGCTCACGGTCCTTCCGCTCCAACTCCTCGACCAACGCCCGGTTGCGAGGATCATTTCTCAACCGCTCGTGCAGCTCGCGGCATCTATCGCGGTAACGACGGTACTTCCCCAACATCTGTAAAAAGATCCTCGACCGAACATTGGCCCTGCGGATATTCTCCACTTCTAGCATGTACGACTGAAAAACATAAAGAGTAGTCAGAAAAACGTCCGCTCCGCACTATAAGGGCCGACGGATTAAAAATCTAGTACAACATACCTGCAAGCCCATTACGGCCACCTCTTCCATCACGGCGACGTCCGGAATCTCCCTCAGGGACTCATTCTGAGCCTCGGAACACAACAGGCTGAACTGCTCCACCAACTCACCCCTTTGGGCCAGCAGGTTCATATCTGCGGGAATATCAACAAGGCGGGCTGGCCCCCCCGCATTGACCACCAAATGGGTGATGCCCTCTTCAAACATTCGAACGTCGTCGGGGTCCAGGTCGGACTCAGACTCATATTCATCCACCATCGCGCACTTCCGTTCGAGGTGCAGCAACAGTGGAGCCCTCGGGGCTCTGACTCGCAGGAAAAGCACCAACCATATGTTCCTCCTCTGCAGCAGATTCTGCGACAACGCCTCCTTCCTGGCCTGCCGGAGGAGAATCCAATTAAATCACCATTGGGGGAGCCATCTCGAAGCCCACTCTCCGCCTCTTTGGTGGTTCGTCCTCCTCCCCAGTCGACGACGACTCAGCTCGCGGACGAACAGTACCGGACGGACCCTCGTCCTGAGGCACGGCCCGGGCCGGGTTGGTGAGAGCCACCGATTCCACGGATGTCGCCCTTGAAGGACGAGCTACAGATAGGGCACTAAGCCGAGCGACCGCACCCGGGCGACAGAACGCCAATTGAGGGGCCCTGGTTCTGCGAACCCTCCCTAATCACAATGAACAAAGTTCAGGAAATGAGAAATGGACAAAAGAGGTTGGGAAGTAAGAAAGCAATCTCACCTGTGAGGGGCCTACGATCGAACTTCAGATGGAACGACGCCCAAGTGTGAATCCCCGCTGTGTGGGGCAGGACGGCCTCTACCCATCCCTGGATTCCCTCCAAGGGCGGCGGCGGCACCTTTTCGGCTGCAGAACATCAGAAATAAGTCTACAGGTAACACGACATAAGGGAAGATAGACCGAAATGAATTCTGGCGACCAAAAGCAGATACTTACGGGCGAAATTCCACACTGTCGGGAAGCCGGTCGGATCCGCCACGAGATGCTCGGTCCGCACAAAGAAGAAATTATCAGCAAAACGGCATTTGGTACGGTCGTCCATACCGACCACCAACCCTCTTGACCCACGAGGACGCGCGTGGATCATAGTACCCCGAATTCTTTGGGGGGCGAACAGGCTAAGGACATGCCTCAGGGTGACTTCACGACTCGCCAGCTCCGTATATTTAATGAACATGAGAAAGAGCTTATACA
The DNA here is from genome assembly GCF_001879085.1 of Nicotiana attenuata. Classification (NCBI taxonomy): domain Eukaryota; kingdom Viridiplantae; phylum Streptophyta; class Magnoliopsida; order Solanales; family Solanaceae; genus Nicotiana; species Nicotiana attenuata. The sequence goes on along the minus strand of NW_017670841.1, from coordinate 304,587 downwards.
GGTACGGAGATATCTGGGCGGGGCACACCTCATAGTAGCGACAAAAGTCGACCACTAGCATCGGGAGCGGCAGTGTGTACCCCACAATGAAGGGGTACGCGTAAAACGAGTAGTACCCAGGGCGGTCTATTTGTACCCTATCGTTTTTTTCGGCGGGTATTATTTCGACGTAGCTGGGGATACCCCATCGCTCCCTCGGCTCCTTTATTCCAGACTCCCCCATAAGGGATTCGAGGTCAGAGTATTCCCTGCCGCCGTCGACGCTGAAGTCTTCCACCACCTTCCCCGCCCGAAACAAGATCTCATCCACTGAGGGGACATCTTTGTTCTCCGCCGGGTCTAAATTCCCCTCCGCCGGAGCGTGACTCTTAGTCACCGGCGGGATGGCCGGAAGATTGTCGTGAGAAGAAGCTCTCGCCATCGTTAACTCAGAGAGGAAGAGGGAAGCTTTATCGGACAAACAAGAAGATTAGAGGAAGTTTGTGTGAGAAGAGGCGAAGAAAAAGCTCAGAATGCCCAAGGAATGAATATTCCGGAGACCCTCTCGAAAACAGGCAAAAAGAAAGTATGAATGAAAAAGTGCAAGGTCTAACTTATTTATAGGGCACGAATTCCCCAAGCGCGAAAACCAACAGTTGTTGTTAGAAGTTGACCAGTCACGAAAACAATCTGGTCCCTCGGGAACATGCGCCATAATGACTACCAAGCGCCATTACGACTGTTCGCACAAAGCATCGCTCCATCTATCAACCGCCGTTTCATCTTCGAAACCGTCGCGATGGTATGAAAAGCATCGACGAACACCCTCTATTGTTTCGAAACCCATGGCGTGACTAAGAGAGAGTACGAACTAGACCCCCAATACGACCACGTCGCTACATAGTCCGTCCGTCGAGGTTGATAGGGTACAACCCCGACGAACGGAGGGACTAACTGTATCGGTCAAAAATCTGACCTATCGACCGACGTGGCATCGACCCTGTCTCAAGTATGTTCCCCAAAGTAATGATCAGTGAATCTGACATCGCCCAATCCGCACCAATTACGAGGCAAACGTTGAGGTTGCCCCATGAAGAGGGCGTCGCTCCCTCTACCTGGTCGACCAAAAGAAGGCTCAGTGTGAAGGCCCAATGGGCGTGAGGCCCCCAACTATAAATAGAGAAGAAAAGAGTTAATAGAGGAGGGGGCGGCTCCAGAGGTTTTTCTCCACTCTCTCTCTCCATCTCTCTCTCTCTCTCTATCTCCTTCTCAAAAAGAAAGGAATATCCCTTCTCTCAAAAGAAAAGGCCCTAGAGGAGGAAAGGTAAATGGATCCCCTGAACCTCTCTGAAGAAAGGCAGGATCGATCTAGAAGATGGAAAATGAACTATTACTCCCTAAACCTCTCCAAGGAGAGGCAGGGCCAACTTTCATGATCAATAAAGTCTCTTGAATGTTATCTCTATTAAGTCTGATATCCTGTTGCTTCAGTCCTTAATTCGGTATTAATTATGGTTGGCTATGATTTACCCCTTTTCATACATTTGATTGATTTGCTTAAATATTGTTCGATGACATTTTAAGCCAAACAATTTGGCGCCGTCTGTGGGGATTTCCTAGCGAGAACTCTTAGTTCTTCCCGAATCAAAGGAAAAGCATCAAGAGGACAGCTCGATTCAAACCAGAATCGCCGGAAACGCGCTAAATAGAGAAGATGGAGAAGCCGTCCCCCGCTGCAACACCCACTCATCTTCCCTGCCGCGTCAGACCGAAAACCGGCGCAAAAATACCGCAAATGAGAAATCGAAAATGAACCTGGAACGATTTGAATGTCATGATCAAGCAGATGAGTGTAATGCGAACACAACGTACCAAGCAGGCTAAGTGCCTTCGCCATCAACAGTACAGTTCGACTTCGCTCGAACTGGGACTCAGGCTAAATGCCTTCGCCATCGACAATACAGTTCGACCTCGCTCGAACTGGGACTCAGGCTAAGTGCCTTCACCATCAACAGTACATTACGACCTCGCTCGAACTGGGACACAGGCTAAATGCCTTCGCCATCGACGGTACAGTTCGACTCCGCTCGAACTGGGACTCAGGCTAAGTGCCTTCGCCATCGACGGTACAGTTCGACTTCGCACGAACTGGGACTCAGGCTAAGTACCTTCGCCATCAACAGTACAGTTCGACCTCGCTCGAACTGGGACTCAGGCTAAGTGCCTTCGCCATCAACAGTACAGTTCGACCTCGCTCGAACTGGGACTCAGGCTAAGTGCCTTCGCCCTCGACAGTACAGTTCGACCTCACTCGAACTGGGACTCAGGCTAAGTGCCTTCGCCATCAACAGTACAGTTCGACCTCACTAGAACTGGGACTCAGGCTAAGTGCCTTCGCCATCAACAGTACAATTCGACCTCGCTCGAACTGGGACTCAGGCTAAGTGCCCTCGCCCTCGACAGTACAGTTCGACCTCACTCGAACTGAGACTCAGGCTAAGTGCCTTCGCCATCATCAGTACAGTTCGACCTCGCTCGAACTAGGACTCAGGCCAAGTGCCTTCGCCATCAACAATATAGTTCGACCTCGCTCGAACTAGGACTCGGGCCAAGTGCCTTTGCCATCAACAGTACAGTTTGACCTCACTCGAACTGGGACTCGGGCTAAGTGCCCTCGCCCTCAACAGTACAGTTCGACCTCACTCAAACTGAGACTCAGGCTAAGTGCCTTCGCCATCAACAGTACTGTTCGACCTCGCTCGAACTAGGACTCAGGCTAAGTGCCCTCGCCCTTGACAGTACAGTTCGACCTCACTCGAACTGGGACTCAGGCTAAGTGCCCCCGCCCTCGACGGTACAGTTCGACCTCACTCGAGCTAAGACTTAGGCTAAGTGCCTTCTCCATCATCAGTACAGTTCGACCTCGCTCGAACTAGGACTCAGGCCAAGTGCCTTCGCCGTCAACAGTATAGTTCGACCTCGCTCGAACTAGGACTCGGGCCAAATGCCTTCGCCACCGGAGTATTATAACTCGATCTCACTCGGGTAAAGACAATCATCTACTTCCTAAAACCGAATCGCGTAATCGAAAAAGAGTACACCATCACAAAGCAAATAGCAAAAAAAAACGATCCTTATTAATGGAACCAGGAATGCGGGCCAATGCCGCTTACATCCGGTCCAAAGCCGGCCGAAGAGTCAATAAAAAAAAAC
>NW_017670841.1:262882-301375 GCF_001879085.1 Nicotiana attenuata | reverse complement strand
TATATATTACTACTTAGCAAGATACCCATTTTTGCTTTACCAAAAATACCCCTAAGAGTACACTAACAATATTCATGTGTATATATATCCAGCACTATTTACTGCATCTTTACCCACTTTAGTGTATTTTCCCCCCCTTACAAAATGTGATATATATCTCAGTCAATAAAAGGCACACGGGAGAAATGCTTTTCTATGAAGTCTGATATGTACGGAGGTTTGTATATTCTCTCTGATATAATTCGTAAATGGAAATGGGGGCTTCACAAGCAGTGATAGCAGGGAAAGTTCTTGTATAGGCTTTGACTCCCTCTTTATTATTTCGGTACATATATATATAGTGGTTAATAAAATGGATAATGCATATAAAAGAATAAAATATTTAAGGGTGTGGTCTAATGATCAATCAAATATAAAAAAAATCATGAGATCTAGGTAATTTTTGTATATTCTCATAAGGCTTAAGCTTTGGTGGGCAGATATCTCAGTCAATAAATAATGTCTACTTGCCATGCAATAATTCCAAAAGGTGTTTACGTAAAGTTAAAAGGTGGAATACTATTGTTTTGTGATTTGATGTCTAGGAAATCCTCTCTCTAACTACAAACAGAAAACTTTCTCCGTACAACTAGTCATTAATACACAAATGGTAATAACATTTTCCCCTCTTTGGGCGTTTGGTGCTCACGCACCGTCTCATGGAGACGCCGGCGGAGCCCAATCCGCGCGTCTGTCCGAGACAACGAACACCATAACAGGGAAGAATACCATGGAAGAAGAAATTACAACTAAGTCAAACTATGCAGTGGCTGTGAAAGCTCCATCAACAATGAGCCCTAACTCAAATCGCCATGGCGCCCAGCGTTAAAGCTCGCTACTCGACTCACAATGGGATGCCAGCGATTATTTTTAAATCCAATGACTATTATGGGGTTATGGCAGAAGAGTGTAGATTCACAAATATCGGCAGATTTCTTCGTACAAGGCCTCAAATTGAAAAAATCCGATCCAAATTTGCTGAGAAGATATCTGTAAAAGGTAGTGTAAGAATAGGTGTATATGATTTTCACACTGTATTTCTAGATTTTACCAATGAAGAAGACTTTAAATCAGTATGGTATAGGCGCTCTATCGAAATTGAGGGCCAAATTATGTGGCTAGAAAAATGGACTCCGGACTTTAAGACGGATGTTGATTCCCTTATAGTTCCAGTGTGGGTATTACTCCCAAAGCTTCCTTTTCACTGTCACACATGGAATTATATCAAGCAAATTGTAGGCCCGATTGGAACACCCCTGTCCATGGACATAGCTACAGATTATCGCACTAGGCCAAGCATGGCTAAAGTAAGGGTTGAAGTCGATCTTACTAAGCCAAAAGCTTACTTCTGTTTGGGTGGGATCTGAAGATCAACAAAATCCGCTGAAAGGGTTTAAACAAAAGCTAGAGTATAAGAATGTTCCAAAGTACTGCAGGGACTCTAAACTCCTTGGACACTCGATAACTCAATGTAGGAAAATTAAAAAAAAAAAGCCAGAAGATGATGGGAATGTCAAGGGAAAGAGTGTACCAAAAGAGATGGGCAACAATGAACTACAAGATGAAAGTAGCAGGGGAAAAACAACAGGAAAAAAAGGCAATGGGAAATGAGAACCAACAAAAGGATATGAAGGTGCAAATTTCTGATAAAGGAAATGAAACAGAGGAGGACAAGAAAGGGCAAGAAGACAATGAAAGTGCAGTTAAGGCTAGTAAGGAGAGCAATGCAAACAAGGACCAGATTAAGATTATTGAAGATGAAAAAAGTAGGAAAATAGAAGGTATAAATAATGACAAACCATCTGCTAGGGAAAGGACAAGAAACAAAAATAGGAAAAAGAAAAAATCAGAAAATGCCAAAAAAGAAAAAAAAAATTCTCTCAAGCCATTCCAATCCGAGGAAAGTGGCAGAAAATATCCTACAAAGACCCTCAAGATAGTTCAACATGACTTGTATGAAACTACAACAGAAGGACAAAATCAACTTAATCGAGTGGGAACAACTGGGAACCATGACAGAAACTCAGAGATGGCCTGCAATAAAGAGTAGTGGCTGAAACTAGTGGGGAGATATGAATGAAATATGAACCAATAAATTAAATCAAGAAGACTCGAAAGTAGAACAGACAATAATATTAACAACTATCAGAATGTTACTAAGAAGGAACTAATGGTGGTATATGCTACAGCATATCTGATCTACCAATTGATCATTGAACAAGAGGGAATTAACATCATAGTGGAATGAATGAGAGGATAGATCATCATGAGGTCAATAGTAAAGAGGGAGATATAGAGCATATCCAGCAAGTTCATACAAACACAAGCAGGGAGATACATATAGCAACTCGAGGGCGATACATACAGTAAATTTAAAAAAAAAGACAACGACCAGAACCTCTTTCACCATAGGAAGAGGAAGAACAGAAGCAGGAAACAGGAAAAAGACAAAGAAACAATGCAGCTCCCGGCAAAAAAGGAAGCAAAAGAAGAGATACTATCCCCTATAATTCCCATGATTAAATTAACTTTGGAATATAAGGGGGTTAGGTCTAAGAAAGCCATTCATAGGCTCAAAAATCTCATTAACATCAACAAAAGCTCAGTTTGTAGCTATCTTTGAGCCTTTTGTAATAAAAGATAAAATAGAAGGTTATAGAAAATTTTAGGATGCCATTCTGCTATGCAAAATGCAATGGCCAGATATGTGTTTTCTGAAATCACACCTATATCGACATTGTGGAAGATGAGGAGCAACATAATAACCATCAAATTTACTGAGTGCCACGATAACTCGGGAATCTTTCATCACACAATATATGCTAAATGTTACTACAGAAGAGAGAAAAGATCTTGGAACAGTTTAGAAATCATGAGCCAAACTATTGATGCCCTTTGGTGTGCTGGACTTCATGTCATTGCGATATCCGAGGAAAGAAGCTAGAGGAAAGGCACATAGAATGTATAGAAGTCTTGACTTTATATTAATTGTATGGACAATTGTGGAGTCACAATATTAGGTTTCACCGGTCCCAATTTTACTTGGTGTAATAATAGAAGACCAAGAAACATGGTGTGGAAGAGATTAGACCAGATTGTTTATCAATGATTTTAGGGCAAAAATTCCAACGTAACATTGTTAGACACTCATCAGAACATGATCAGATCATAACCATTGTTATAAAGTGTTCTGATTCAATCAAAATAACATCAAGTACTTTAAGGTTCCTCAATCTTGGACAAACACCATGATTTAAAGGATATTGTGAAAGAAGTTTGGAACACACAAATTCAAGGCACCTATTGGAGATTACAACCCAAGCTTTAATCCTTGCTAAAAGACTCATTAATTGGTCCAGGGAAGATAATGGGAGACATTCATGAGCAAGTTATCAAATGGGAAGAAAAGATCAAGCCTTAGAGGAAATCGACATAATATCCAACAGATCAAGGAGATTGAGATTAATAAAGTGCATGCAGAATATGTGAATGGCTAGTTTGCAGGAATCAACTCCTCAAACAGAAAGAAAAAAATTAAATGTTTAAGAAAGAGATGCAACACCAACTATTTCCATAGTATGCTGAGAGACAAAAGAAGGAAATTACAAGTGCAAAGAATCAATAATAGCAAAGGAAGATGGACTCAAGGAGAGGAACATAGTAAGGCAGCAGAGAAGCATTTCAAACAGCTGTTCAATCTTCCTAAGCTAATGATGAATAGCTCCATCCTGCAATGCACTCCTCAAAGTATTTTTGAGGAGCATAACAAAAGATTAACGAGTCTACCCACGGAAGAGGAAATAAAAGAAGCAGTTTTCAACCTCAATCCAGACAGTACAGCGGGACCAGATGGTAATAACGGAATTTTTTTCCCAAAAATTATTGGGATATAATAAAAGAGGATAATTAAGGACTATATTTAGAATTTTTTCAAAGGAAAAAACCTCACCTAACTTTTTTTCCCAGTACTTGTTGGTTCTCATTCCAAAACCAAAAGTACCTTCTAGATTTTCAAACTTTAGACCATTAGTCAGTTCTAATTTCACCAACAAAATCATTTCAAAAATTTTAGCTAGTAGACTTAATCCCATCCTTCTTGATATTATTTCTGAAAATCAAAGAAGTTTTGTAAAAGATAGACTGATTACAGAGAATGTTCAATTGGCCCAGGAGATTATCCCGTCTACATCTCATACTAATAAAGGAGGAAATATTTTAATGAACCTTGACATGGTAAAGGCTTATGATAGAATGTCATGGACCTTTATCATTGACGTTTTGAAGAAGTTTGGCTTCTCAGATTTATGGTCTGACATAGTGTTCAATCTTATCTCCAGAGTTTGGTATTCATTCCTCATTAATGGCTCAAGAGCTGGTTTTTTCACATCCTCACAGGGTCTTAAACAGGGAGATCATTTATCACCTTCTCTCTTTATAATTGTTGCAGAAGCTCTAACAAGATCCTTAAATAGTTTACATGCTAATGAAAAGTTTGTTCCATTTTCTATGCCTACTAATGCTCCACTAATTAATCAATTGGCCTATGTAGATGATATTATCATATTCAGCAGTGGCAACACAAAGTCCATCGAGTTGGTCATGAAGCAAATCAGCAAATACGAACAAAGCTCTGGATAACAAGTCAATAGCAACAAAAGTCATTTTCTCACTGCTCACGGGACTGCAGCAACATGAATAAACAGACTGAGAGCTTGTACTGGATTTATGGAGAAGGACTTTCCATTCATTTATTTGGGATGCCCGAGGAAAGAAGATAGAATATTTTGACATCATGATTAACAAGGTTGTGAAAATGCTAAATGGGTGGCAAGGAAAGATACTTTCATATGGTGGAAGGATTATACTCATCAAGCATGTGTTGGAAGCATTACCAACTTATAACCTTAGCGCTTTATCTCCTCCAAAAGGAACCTTCAAGCTTTTAGAAAAACACTTTGTTGATTTCCTCTAGGGTTCCAATGGTGACACCAGGAAATATCATTGGAGTTCATGGAAGAATTTGTATTATCCGATAGAGGAATGGGGAATAGGTATAAGAAGAATGGAATACATCAGTGAAGCTCTTGCAATTAAGAGATGGTGGAGGTTTAGGGCCAAGCCCTCTCTACTGGCAACATTCTTGAAATAAAAATACTGTGTTAGGGCTCACCCAACTACTAAGAAATGAGCATTGGGAGATTCTCATCTTTGGAAGAGTGTGACTCAGGCTAGACAAAAGGCTGAAATTCATATGATCCGGCAGGTTAACTCAGGAAGTAGTAGTTTTTGGTGGGATAACTGGACAGGAAAAGGCGCTTTAGCTACTAAATTTCCAGAAGCATCAAATAGTACAAGAACTTTGGTTAACTCTTTTATATCTAATGGAAAATAGAATTAATGCAAGCTTAGAGAAGTCATCCCTACTCATATAGTTCAACACATATTAACTATAGAGATAGGGAGACATAACATGAATGACAATCTTGTCTGGGCCGTGACAGAAAGTGGAAAATCGTAGATAGTATTCAATTGGTGATCAAGCAATCAAATCATTAAGCGTAGGATTGGATAAATAAACCAGTATGATAAATCAAGAAAACAAAATCAATATTCGAATAACAATAGTCATGAAAGAACCACAACACTAGGTTGTGAAGTTTAACTTCACATAGACATGGCAGCAAAATAACTGATCATACAAAGAAACATAAAAACAAATAAGTTTGGCGGAAGAAAAGATGAAACTCGGCCTCCACGGCCGCTCTGTGCTCTCCCTTGGTCAAAAGTCTGTCAAAAGTTACAAAAATAACATTTTTACATGTATTTATACTAAGTAGGATCAGGCCCAGACGAAAATACCTTCTCCCGCGTGAAATAGAAAAATAACTCTATAAAAAGTGCACAGGCGCACCGCATGGGGCGACGCACAACACAGTGTGGTAGTGGGGTTTATCAGGAACCTTGCAATTTCGAGGCAAGAGCAAAATAGGCAGCCACGGTGCGCTACGCGACGCCACACGCACCGCAGCTGTGGGAATTTGAGAAAATATAAAACATGAAAGTTGTAGATTTTTTAAATAGCTTTACCACGATATATTGTAGAGCCCAAATGGATTTTTGAGCGAAAGGTTATGCGCATTTTACTAGACAATGCGCAGTATGTCTGCTCGATTCTTCGTTTCGTTCTTAAAGTGCACTATCATCCGTTGATCCCCAAACACAATCCCAACTTAATCATTGGGCTTTTACTCAGATTTCAAAGCTATGGAATAGCTTGATTCACTCCATAACATCTACATAGATCAGAATCGCTCCTACAAGGCATAAAACACACAATTAGTGCAAAACACTAGCGATTAACGCTCAAACTTAATTAAAGTGTAGTAAATTAGAGTGTAATAAGAGACTAAAATACGTAATTATAGCTTATCATCAACACCCCACACTTAAACCATTCCTCGTCCTCGAGCAATCAAACTACACTTTATATAGACACGACTTTTTTTAACAATTCTCCCAACTCATCACACCAAGAATATTTAAAATAGACTAAGCACAAAAGTGTAACCTCTTCACCTCAAGATTTAAACTCACAAGTACCACGCATTATTCACAACTCACTCACTTACTCTAACATAGAGGTCAATGACATTACATTTCCATCATGAATCAAGTGCCCTCACACAACAAAAGAGAGTAGTTCCACACACAATAAAATTTAAGAACAATTAGGAACTCCAGATAGAAAGAATTCACTCACTCTCAAAAATAACATTCATATGCCACAAAAGATGCACCATAGGCTTGCCCGTAGTGTACTACTCAACTAGTCAATCTCATTCAGTCTAGGATCAAGTAGGACTTTAATTGATTGTAATGTCGGCCCCGGGACGGGTAGGATACATTTAGATTTAATACATACACTTTAACATTTAAAACCCCACAGTTATGTCAAATCATAACTCCACCTTCACATCAATGTATATTAACTTCATACTTTTTTAAGCACAATTATATCAAGAGTTACGACTATCAAAGAATATTTTTCACAACAATACAATCATTTTTTTTCTTTTTTCAATTCAAGTGGCTCTAACTTTTTCAAAACAGTGTACCTTTCTCCTTATTTCATTAGTTCCACTAAAAATCCAAACCAACCATCACACACTTTAACTTTTACAAAGTTCATAACAATTCAAGTGCTCATGAGAGGTTAATAGGTTCAAATAAATGGTCAATTCAAACAAATGGGTAAGGCTTGTAATGTAGTTTCCAAAGAAATAGGATTAAATGCTCAAAGGGGTTAACTATGATACATAACAATATATATATGGCTCAACAAAGAAACGCCTATATCACTTCCAAGACTGAATAAAACTACTATTTCATTTTACAAACACACAGGACAAGTTCTAGACATCAAATACAAAGCACAAAACAACACACATGGCACATAACTCACTCCGAATTGGACTCATCAAGACACTCTAGTCAAAGCAGTTAAGAAAAGTTAAGATCATACAATTTAAGGTACTTCTACATGAGTCAAAAACTGAGCCTAAGCGTCACAGCCAAAGTACTCACTATTCTCAAGGCATAACAAAGTCAAGAGATATTGCTTCAATTTAAAACACAACACAATGGATCTTATTCCTAAAAAATAAAATTAGCTACACCTGGTTCAAACAAAATCCTTGGAAAAGAATCACGGCACAAAGAAAAACCAAGGGGGAATCACTGCATTACCTACCAAAAAAAATTTTTTGTCCTTTTTCTTTAGACTTAAATCCCTCAAGAAAACTGTCTAGAAAATCTATCGTCAGGAAAAGTCCAGTTTTTATACTTTTTTTTCTCGATTTTTCTTAGGAGCTACTAAAATACTACTCAACTACGAAAATAAAAATAAGAAGCTAAAAAAATAAGAAATTAACATACTAATATAATACTACTAATGATCTAAAGGAATTCTCCCACTCCACACTTAAAAGAGTGGAGTGTCCCCAATGCACCAATAAAACAAACAATAACGAAGGTGGACAAGAAACTTCCTGAAAGGCCAAAGGCCGAAGCAATAGCGGCTCACGGGTACTCAGACTTCTTCCAGGCATGGTCCTTTGTGTGGGCACCCCACACTTAGTTCACACCATCTAGCTGACGTTTGCACTCTTCCAATGGCTTTGCTTCCTATGCTTATAATCCTACAAAAGAAAAAACAGACACTACAATAATAATAAGATAAATAACAATAAAGAAAGCAGTAAAGCTGGGTTGCCTCCCAACAAGCACCTGATTTATCGTTGCGGCATGACTTGAACTACTTTTGTCTCTACCTTGAACTTGTGAATTGAGCCCCTAATTTGGTTTCAAGCTTTTTGCTATGCTCTCGGGGTGGTAGTACAAATGTAATTGGGCCAAGTAACCAATTTCGTATTCTATACATCTTGGACTTCGGATGAGGTATGTAATTTTTTCTCTCTGGCACGAGAAATTCAAGAATGAAAGCACCCCGTTCCTCATCCATTGGATCCTCCAAAGGCTCAGATGATTCAGTTTCCATGTCATCATCTAAACACAATGTTGAAAAGTGTATGGAATGAAGACCAATACGCCCTAACTCTAGAATTGTATTACTCTTTACATCCTCATATTTACACACACTAGAGTCTCCAACTATAATATTATCTACTTCCTCACATGACTCTAGAGTGTTTTCATCAACATGGACATCATCAATAAAAGTATGGTCGAATGATTGACTCTCCAGTTTTAGCTCCTCAATTTAGCATATGAGTTCCTTTTCAGTTTCACATAACTCAGAACTATTTTGTTGGGCGTTAGACGCATCAACCTTTGCAATCATTGAGCTCCCAAGTAGTGCATATCAATGCCAAGTTTTTCATTCTCTTGTCCCAGTTCAGCTCTTCCTTCTATAAAGTGTCTCGTCCCTTCAGTAATTTCCTCATGTTGAACCTCATATGTTTTCAACTTTTCAGCTTGTTCCGCTAGCCATGTTTGGCTCAAAATCTCCACTTTTTTCAAAATTTCCCTTTTGTTGGAACTCGCTCTCTTCAATCAATTCTTCCATATTAGCTTTCATTCTTGTGATTGTTTCCCTCATTCTTCTCTTATCTTTTTTGAGTTCATCTTGTTGCTCTGCTACTTGCCTCAGAATATCCCTAATATATTCATCACGCTCCATATCCTGCCCTTCATTTCCCCTATCAAACTCACAAACACTGTTAGAAAGATCATAATAAGGGCTCAGAGAAGGATGAAAAGAATTAGGACAACCATCCCAATGGCCATCTTGACCACCACATATATTATAAATATTTCTAACAAAGGATTGAGATTTTGCGCACAACTTGCTCCCGAAAATATTTTGACAATTTTTCCACCAGTGGGGTCCTCCACAATATGGACTCCACATAGACATGGTATCAAAATAACTGATCATACAAAGAAACATAAAAATTAATAAGTTTGGTGGAAGAAAAGATGAAACCCGGCTTCCACGACGGCTCTGTGCTCTCTCTAGGTCAAAAGTCTGTCAAAAGTTACAAAAATAACATTTTTACATGTATTTATACCAAGTAGGGTCGGGCCCAGACGAAAACACCTTCTCCATCGTGAAATAGGAAAATAGATCTGTACAAATTGCACAGGCGAACCGTATGGAGTGACGCGCCATGCAGTGTGGTAGTGGGTTGATCAGGAACCTTAAAATTTCGAGGCTGGAGCAAAATAGGCAACATCCGTATACCACGCTGCGGCCCATGCGATGCGGCTTTCGGAATTTGTGAAAATATAAAACTTGAAAGTTGCAGCCCTTTTAAATAGCTTTCCAATGATATATTATGGAGCCCAAACGAATTTCTTAACGAAAATTTATGTGCATTTTACTGGACAATGCACAGTATGCCAGCTCGATTCTTCGTTTCGTACTTAAAGTGCACTATTATCCAATGATCCCCGAACACGATTCCAACTTAATCATTGGTCTTTTACTCAGACTTAAAAGCTCCAGAATAGCTTGAATTCATTCCATAACATCTACATAGATCGAAATCACTCCTACAAGGCATAAAACACACAATTAGTCTAAATTACTACCGAACCCCGCTCAAACTCAATTAAAATACAGTAAATTAGAGTGTAATATGAGACTGAAATACATAATTATAACATATCATTACAGTAACAACAAGATAATAATACTAGGAAGAGGAATACAGAAAATTCAACGTCTAGAGGTTAATTATTACTAGTCCACCCTAAATAAAGTAAGTTATAAAGCCATAGAGAACAACTAGCTAGTTACAAATAATATATAAAACAAATATATTAAGATTCATAGAACAAAAATAGAACAAATATATTAAGATTCCACTTGAATTGCAATAAACAACTAGCTAATTACAAATAATATATAGAACAAATATATTAAGATTCATAGAAAAAATACATTAAGATTCTACTTGAATTGCAATAAACAAAAAAAAACAAAAAAATTAAATAAATATGTTAAGATTCAAGGCGGATAAACGATGAAAACAAAAACTTACCTTGCCGGAAAATAATCACGCCCGAACGCTGGATTTGCTCCCTGAAAAGAAAAAAAATTAATTAGTTGGGTTAAAAAAATCAAATCTAGTTGCGAGAAAGGAAGAAGGGAGAAAGAGAAATTCATACCGCAGGAAAATTGACACTCAAACACGGTCGCCAACGATGGAGGAGAAAGAGAAGAGAAAGAAAGGAAGAAAAGAGAAAGAGAAGGAGAAAAGAAGAAATGGGTAGGGGGAGGGTTTTAAATTAGATTTCTAACCGATCGGTCGGGAACAAATATAAAATTAAAAAAAGAATATAATTTTCGACCGCGTTGGTATAAAGCAATAACAAAAAATTTAAAACAATTTCCAAATGAATCGGTCGGAAAATAAATAAAACAATTAGTTATTTAATTTATAATTTTTAGACTATTTTAGACGAAGTCCAAAACTGATCAAACTTTAAAAAGTTGACTTTCATGGACCGGCTGAATGGGTCGCAAATTAAATTTCCGGATTTTTGCGCCAAAATATTAGGACAAGTGTTGTTGGAATGTGGTCGAAAAATTAAAAATAAAATTAAAAAACTTCTTTATTATATTTGCTGACCGAAATCGTCGGTAATCCGTGTTCCGAGACATCTCATAGCTCCATTTGGTATTATATCACTTGCTTGCAAAGTCCGTATCGTTTCTTCGAAAAGCTTTTATGTAAAGTTTTGAAGAAAACGTGATTTTTGACTTAAAATGAGGTTAGATTTTACTAAGATTAACGTTTTTGGTAAATGACCTCGGATAGGTGTTTTGACGAATCCAGTAGGTTCGTATTTTCTTGAACTTGAACACATGTTTGGTTGGGGTCCCGAGTGATCCGATAGCATTTCGGCGCATTATGTGAAAGATTGGAAATTTTAGTTTTGAACTTGAAATTATGAGTTTTAATAATCGATTCGTGATTCTAAATGTTAATTTGGTGATTTGAGGTAGTGAGCGAGTTTATATGATGTTGTTACACTTGTGTGAAGGTTCAGATTGAAGTCTGAGGGGTTCGGATGAGTTTCGGATGTAATTTGGTTGAGTTTGGAGCTGTTGAAGCTAAGCAATTGCTGGTGTGAGATTGCATGTCTCGCAATTGCGAGAACCTGATCGCAATTGCGAGCCTCGCATTTGCGATACCAGGCTCGCAAATGTGAAAGTGCCCTAGGAATGAGGACTTCGCAAATGCGAATAGGTGATCATATTTGCGGACTAGTGTGAGGTTGCATTTGTGATCCTTGTGTCGCATTTGCGACGACTAGACTAGGTAGGCAGCTTTGCAAATGCGAAGCTTTGGCCGCATTTGCGATACTGGGTCCTTTGCAAATGCAAAGGAAAGGTCGTATTTGCAACATTTGTGCACAGCTGCTCTGTTCGCATTTGCAGACAGTTATTCACATTTGCGGAAAGTTCGTAATTGCGATACCTACAGTTGGGTATAAGTTGGCCAAAACGGGATTTAACTCATTTTACATTATTTTCAAATCCTAGACTCCATATAGGCGACTTATTAAGAGCTTTTTCTTCCTAAATTCATTGTAAACAATTTTAACTGATTTTCAATCAATTTCAATTACTTTTACATGAATTTTAACATCAAATCCATGAATTTCAAGGTAGAAATTAGGAGTTTTGGGTAGAACTTAAAGATTTTATAAAATTGAGATTTAGTCCTCAAATTGAGGTTGAATTTTGAAACAAATCACATAATCGGGCTCGGGGGTGAATGGGTAATCGGAATTTTATTTGAATCTCGAATTTTGATCAAGCGGGCCCGGGATTGACTTTTGTGACTTTTTTAAATATGATGAAAAAATTAAATATTTTTCATTGGTGGGTAGTTTCTAAAGCTTGTTTTGAATTGTTTGAACGATAATTGGCTAGATTCGATTTGTTTGGAGGATTGTTCGAAAGGAAAGGCCATGGTTGATTGTTAATTTTGTTGCAGAAGGAAGTAAGTGTCTTGTTAACCTCCATTTGAGGGAATTAAGATAGAATTGAGTTTATTTGTTAAGTGAATTATGTGTTGGGCCGGCTTATATGCAAGGTGACGAGTGAATATACGTGGGCCATGGGATAAGCATACGAGTGAAATTTGCCTTACTTGTACCATGTTAACTTGCTTATTGTGTCTTTCCTCCCTTAGATAGATGGTCAATTCTTTGATTACTTGCTTTCAAGGTACTTCTTATATTGAGATTGTTGCGGTACTGGGTGTTGGAAACATAGAAGTTGTTATCTGGTTGTTGGCTCTAGCTGTGGAAGGTTCTTGATAAGTGGGATTTTGACTGCTTATTAGCACCTTTTAGCTTTTGTTATAGTTCAAAAATATTTTTTGTTTCTGATACTAATGAAATTGTGCAAATTGTAGGAATGCAGGAATTTCGGTCTCCCCAGATGAAATCCGACTCAAAAAGGAGTGTCCCGAAACACAAGGCAATAAAGGGCGCAAAAGCACAAATGTGCAGTCCGCAGAAGGAATTCAGCGACCGAAGAAGAAATTGCGGACCGGAGAATTCCATCTGCAGCCGAAAACCAAGAAGGAAAATCTAGCAGAACTTTCAGCTAAGAGTGCGGCCACAAAACTTGGCTAAGAGTCAAAGATCAGAGAGTATGCAAAAAGTCCACTTCTAGGAGCCTTTGTGAATTGCGGACCGCATAAGAATTGTGTGGCTGCAGAAGATTGACTCGCGGCCACAGTCCAGAAATGTGTGGCCGTAGTTCAGAAATGTGCGGCCGCATAACTCCTCCTCCTGCCAGCTGAAGAAATATGCAGACCGCACATGGAATTGTGTGGCCGCACAACCTCCCGAGGGGCATTTTTGTCTGAGATTTTCAGCCTTGTATAAATAGACGAGTTTTACAAAATTAGGTCATATTTTTAACATACAAGATGTTGTAGCCGTTTCTCTTTGTTATTTTAGGAAGTTTTAGCTTATTTGAGCATTATAACATTAGATTTCATCATTTTAATCTTCCATTATGAGTTTAATTAGCTTTTCTTCTCTATTTTCTACAATTTTCATTATGAGTAGCTAGACTTTTACTAGGGTTGTGACCCAGCTCTAGTGTGTAAACCTTTTGGATATCTAATTTAGTGCTTGTTTATGATTGGGTGTTGATTATTTAGCTTAGTTCATGCTTCAATTTTAGAATTAATGGTTGCAAACAATGATTCATGCCTATTTGACTTAGTCTCTACTTGAGAAAGAGAGACCTAGTCTAGGTTAACTTAACTAACAAGAAATTGGGTTAATTGAAATATTGATTAACCTAGTTAAAAGGTTCAAACTAGAGATAGTAAGAACCCGACTTGAGCTCATATCAACTATTTTGTTTGATACCCAATTGGACTTGAGAAAGACAAATTAGGCAAAATCACTCTCTGACCAAGAGGTATTGAGTGGGTAAGGTAGAGTTGAGAGCTATAATACACCCCGATTAATAAAACAAGCATAAAAGTCTTATCCCATTAGGAAAACACTTAGGTTATGATCACAGGCCTAGGCCTTTAATCCAATTGGAAAAGCCTCAAAAGCATTTATCTAGAATCTAGTTTCTTTATCTTGCATTCATTAGAGTAACTGTAGAAATAAAAAACAAAGCCGTGTTGTGGAAGTGCAATCTTAGATAACCCATTTGCTTGCTTCGAATATATACTCCTAACTCCCATCATAACTCCTAGTGGATTCGACCCCGACTCCTAGTTGGATAATTGTTATTGCATACGACCATATCATATCTCGTATTGAGGTGTGTTGTGGACGTCACCAATTTTTGACGCCGTTGCCAGGGAGTCAAAATAGTGCTAGCTATATATTTGGGTGTGTTTTTGGAATATGTTCTTTCCCCTCCGTGTTACTAACTTGTTTGAGAAATCGTAGGTACAACCATGGCGAACAATGAGCTCGGAAATTTGCCTTTGAGGGATGTGGACGTCGAGGATGAGCAATTCGATGAGGTTCCTCTTGAACCTCAAGCCAATAGAAGAGGCCGAGTGCCTCATGACAATGTTCCCGCTCCACCCCAACCTCCACCACGAGCGGCTCCACGCCGGGTGTTACCCAATGAAGTATATGCTAGTGCGATAGTCCCTCCCCGTATTAGGGTGGGCAACTTTCAAATCACCAATGTGATGCTCACTTTGCTAGAGCAACGAGGTTTCTTCACCGGTGCTCCAAGTCAACATGCATACAAACATTTGAAGGGGTTTGTTGACACTTGTTGGGGGAGCAAACAAACAAATGTCTCTGAGGAATCATTGAGGCTAAGACTTTTTCCCTTCCATCTACGGGGGAAAGCTTTAGATTGGTTGAAAAGTTTGCCAAACCATTCGTTTCACTCTTGGGATGAGTTGGTGGAGAAATTTATTGCTAATTTCTTCTCTCCCGGCATATGGCTACACTTCGAGATACGATTTTGGCATTCAAGCAAGAGCCGTATGAACCGCTACATGAGATTTGGGAGCAATATAGAACAATGGTCAAGGAATGTCCCAACAATGATATGACGCAAAACATTATTCAACAAACCTTCTATCGTGGGATTAACACAACCAACAAATTTGTAGTGAATCAACATGCCGGCGGTAACTTTGTGACTACGCCTTATGCGGAGGCATGTGAAATTTTGGATGAAATGGTGGAAACATCATCCGTGTGGCAATCCCGGGCTAATGTTCCACAAGGTAATCCGAACATAATCCACCTTCACAAAGAGTTGCATGACCATGGGCAAGCCATTGCGGAACTGACCACCACCATGAATCAACTAGCAAAGGCTCAACTTCAACAAGTGCAAAATCCTAAGCAAGTCAACCATGGAAGAGGTGAACATGATGGTAACAAAAGAAGGACCAAGGGTCCGCAAATGCAAAACTGAGTGCAGAATTATGTGCAAGAAGATAGTAGTTTTGATCAAGATGATTCTTATAATGAACAAGAAGAGGAGTTGTTACATGGGAACAACTTTCAAAGGTAAACAAATAATTTCCAAGGGAATAACAATGGTAACCTCAAATCAGTCAAGGCAATTGGAATTCTAACAATCAAGGCAATTGGAGCGGTAACAACAATCAAGGGAATTGGCATAACAACAATAATCATGGAAATTAGAGTGGTAATAATCAAGGAAATTTAGGGGTAACAACCAAGGCGGATAGAACAACAATCAAGGCAACCGGGGATCGGGTTTTCAAAAGCCCCCGATGTATCAACAACTGAGCAACCCTCCTCCTTATCCTTCCCATGGTCCAAGTTCTTCAAACAATGAGATGGGGCGTATTGAGAATATGTTTAAGCAAATAATGAAAAAGAATGCCGATTAGGATGCCCAACTTGCCTTATATAACACATCAATCAGCAACTTAGAAGTTCAAATGAGGCAAATCTCTTAAGCTCTAAATTTTCGTCCTAAGGGGAACTAGCAAGTGACACCGTAGTAAACCCAAAGGGTGGAAACAACACGAGACATGCCATGGGCGTTACTTCAAGAAGTGGAAAAAGGTGGGAATGCACCCACCTCAAGTCAACAACAATTTGTGGATGATGAGCAAGTGGTGCAAGAAGAAGAGATCCTGAACAATGTGGTGCAAACTAATGATGAAGTTCGGATTGATATTGATGATAGTGTGGAAGAGACTCAAGAGGACGTGAAGCCGTCTATGGATCAAATTACTGACATACCGGAGCTGATAGTGGAAAAGGCTAAGGCACCATTGCCTAAGTGTCCATCTCCGTACCCTCAAAGACTTTCCAAAGAAAAATGGTGAGAATCAATCCAAGAAGTTCGTCCAAATGATGAAGAGTCTCTCAATCAATGTGCCATTAGTTGAAGCTTTGGAACAAATGCCCAGTTATGCCAAGTTTATGAAGAATCTCATTACAAATAAGCGGTCAATGAATTTGAAACTATCAAAGTCACTCATAAAGTGAGCGCAATTGTGCATTCAATGGCTCCTAAGTTGGAGGATCCTGGAGCTTTCACGATTCCTTGTACAATTGGAAGTGCCGAGTTTGCTAAAGCTCTTTGTGATCTTGGGGAAAGTATCAATTTGATTCCCTATTCGATTTTCAAGACCTTGGGAATTAGGCAACCAAGACCCACCTCTATGTGATTGCAAATGGTCGATCGTACTATGAAGAGACCTTTGGGAGTGATTGAAGATGTCTTGATTCGTATTGATAAATTCATTCTTCTGGTGAATTTTGTAATTCTAGATTGTGAAGTTGATTATGAGGTGCCGGTTATTCTTAGAATACCTTTCCATGCTACGGGGAAGGATCTTTGTGATGTTGAAGCCGGAGAACTTACTTTCCAGGTTGGTAATGAACAAGTGGTTTTCCATGTGTGTAAGTCCATGCGGCAGCCAAATAGCAATGAGGTGTGCTCTTTTATGGACTTGGTGACCGATGTTATTGTTGATGACACCAGTGCTACAATCAATGTTGGTGATATGTTGGAGGCCTTCTTGCTCAACTTTGATGATGACGAGATGGGGGGCTACATGGAATGTGTGAGCTCTATGCAAGGAATAGGGTCGTACAACTATGCACCCCGAAAATTATCTTTGGATCTTGAAAATAGGACAACTCCTGCTATGAAGCCTTCTATTGAAGAGACTCCTACCTTGAAATTGAATCAATTGCCTCCACATCTTCGGTATGAATTTATTGGTATGTGTTCTACTTTACCAGTTATTCTTTTCTCTTGTTTGACTAACGTGCATGTAGATTCCATCTTGGCAGTTCTACAAAAGAGAAAGAAGGCTATTGGGTGGACCTTGATAGATATTCGGGGGATAAGCCCCGCTTTTTTCATGCATAAGATCAATTTGGAGGGCGCCAAACTATCGATTGAACATCAAAGGAGACTCAACGAGGCTATGCAAGAAATTGTCAAAAAAGAGATTATCAAGTGGTTGGATGCAGGGGTTGTCTACCCCATCTCAGATAGTTCATGGACTTCTCTGGTTCAATGTGTCCCAAAGAAGGGGGGCATGACGGTGGTCACCAATGACAAGAATGAATTGATTCCTACAAGAACGGTGACCGGTTGGAGAGTGTATGGACTATCGCAAGATCAATAAATTCACAAGGAAGGATCACTTTCCACTTCCTTTCTTAGATCAAATGCTCGATAGATTGGCCAGATGTGCTTTCTATTGCTTTCTTGATGGGTATTCAGGCTATAACAAAATTCTTATTGCTCCGAAGGATCAAGAGAAAACAACCTTTACAGGTCCCTATGTTACTTTCGCCTTCAAGCGGATGCCATTTGGCTTGTGCAATGCACTGGCGACTTTTCAAAGGTGTATGATGGTTATTTACACAAACATGGTGTAGGACAACCTTGAAGTTTTCGTGGATGACTTTTAGGTAGTTGGAGATTCTTTTGATGATCGTCTTGCAAACTTGGACAAAGTGTTGGCTAGATGTGAAGAAACAAATTTGGTGCTCAATTGGTAGAAGTGTAATTTCATGGTCGAGGAAGGCATTGTCCTTGGCCATAAAATCTCAATGCATAGGATTGAAGTTGACAAGGCAAAGATTGAGGTGATTTCTAAACTTCCACCTCCAACTTCGATGAAGGGTGTGTGGAGTTTCTTAGGCCACACAAGGATTTTAAGTTCAACTTCAATGATGATTGTATGAGAGATGTCGAATTGTTGAAGTTCAAGTTGGCAACTACTCCCATCATCACCGCTCCAAATTGGAGTGTCCCTTTTGAACTCATATGTGATGCAAGTGATGTAGTGGTTGGGGCTGTTTTGGGGCAACGCATCAACAAAATTTTTATCCAGTCTACTATGCTAGTAAGACCATGAATAGTGCCCAAGTCAACTACACCGTTACGGAGAAAGAGCTCCTTGCCATTGTGTTTGCAATTGAGAAGTTCCTCCAGTACTTGATGGGTGCAAAGGTCATTGTCCACACAGATCGTGCGCACTTCGTTATCTTATGAGCAAGAAGGACTACAAAGCTCGGTTGGTGAGATGGGTGCTTTTGTTACAAGAGTTTGATATTGACATACAAGACAGAAAAGAAAGTGAAAACCAAGTAGCGGACCGCTTGTCTTGTTTGGGTGAGGAGGGGAGGCCGCATGATGGCCTTGAAATCAATGATTCCTTCCCCTATGAGCAACTCTTTGATATTTCAATGAAAGAGGTGCCACGATTCACGGATCTAGCAAATTTTCTTGCGTGTAGAATCATTCCGGATGAGTTCTCTTCAAACCAAAGAAAGACGCTCAAACGGGATTGTCAAGATTATTATTGGATGAGCCATACCTCTCCTAGATTTTTACGGATGGGGTGATTAGAAGATATGTACCGGAAGAAGAGCAAGGGGAAATTCTTGGGGCTTGTAATTCTTCTCCGTATGGTGGTCATCATGGTAGAGCAAGAACGGCGGCCAAAGTACTAAGTTGCAATGTCTATTGGCCCACTCTTTACAAGGATGCTAGTGAGCTAGTGAAAAGATGTGATGAATGTCAACGAGCTGGTGGAATCTTAAAGAAAAACAAAATGCCTCTCGCTGCCATTTTGGAGATTGATATTTAGTATGTATAGAGTATTGACCTCATGGGTCCTTTTGTGAGTTCTTATGGAAACACCTACATCTTGGTCACGGATGATTATGTGTCCAAATGGGTTGAGGTCGTTGCTCTACCCAACAATGGGGCAAAAAGTGTGGTGGCGTTCTTGAAGAAGAATATTTTCACAAGGTTTAGTACTCCGCGGGCAATTATAAGCGATGAGAGTCACATTTTTGCAACAAGGCTTTCGACACATTACTTAGCAAGTATGGTGTTACTCATGAAATCATGACTCCCTATCATCCAAAAGCTAGCAGTAAAGTGGAAGTCTCCAATGGGGAGATAAAGAGTATTTTGTCCAAAACGGTGAATACTAATCGGACGTATTGGTCCAAGAAGCTTGATGATGAATTATGGGCTTATCGGACGGCTTACAAAACACCTATCGGAATGTCACCATACCGGTTGGTGTTCGGGAAAGCTTGTCACCTTCCGCTGGAACTTGAGCACAAGGCCATATGGGCTCTAAAGAAGTTGAATCTTGATTGGAATGTAGCCGCTAACTTGAGGGTGCACATTTGAATGAATTAGATGAGTTCTGGTACCATGCTTATGCAATGAAATATCTTCATGACAAATACATTTGGAATAAATAGTTAAAGGTGGGCGATCTTGTGTTGTTGTCTAACTCAAGGTTGAGGATGTTTCCCGGGAAGCTAAAATCTAACTGGAGTGGTCCTTTTGAAATTGTGGGTGTGACACATTTTGGTGCAATGGACTTGAAGAACAAAATTAATGAAGTATTCTGAGTCAATGATCACCGGGTGAAGCACTACTTGGAAAAAGTTGGAGATAGCCGCGTCGTGGTGGTCCTTCATTTCAATTGACAGTATTCTATGTCGTGTCGCGACGTTAAATCAAGCGCTTCTGGGAAGCCAACCCATGTTTCTTTTCCTTTTTTCTTTTATAGTTAGGTTTTATTTTTGTGCTAACTTGATTTGAAGTGTGCTATATGGATGAGGGTGACTTACAGGAATAGTGGACAGAATTCTTGCTAAGTGTTGCAAGAATTGCGGACCACAGTTTATTTGTACGGATCGCACATTTATGGTTGGTGCAGCAAAAGTGCAATGCGACCACACAATTATCTTGCGGACGGCACAAATGAAAGGTTTAAAATGCAAACTCTCTGAAGTTTAGTCTATCAGAAAAAGGTCGATGTGCGACCGCTACAGGAAATTTGCGGCCGCAACATGAAATCTGTGGCCGCACACAAAATTTAACGGACCGCAGATAAAATGCTGAAGATAATGCCCCAGGTAACAGAGCGCGGACCACACATGAAAATGTACGGCCACACTTGACCTTCTCACCCTTCTGTAGACCATAAGTCTAAATAGAAGAGCAGGGGCAAGGGTTACGACTTTCACTCTCTGAGCACAAAAATAGCACTCTATTGAAAATTCTTGGTGATTCTATCTGTCCACACATATAAAAACTTTGATCGCTCACTCCTTACACTCATTCACATATTGTATGCTTCAATTCCTTGTTAAATTTTTTATTTTTAGGTTACTTTGTAGCTTTTTAGTTATTTTTAGGCCATTTGTCAGTAGATTTCAATTGTGTATCCATGTGGGGGTAAATCTGTAAGGAATTAACTAATACATGCTCTGGACTGGGTCAACATATTTTCATGCCTTTATGTTGTTACCATGTCAAAATTTGCACAAAATTGCAAAACCTAGATAGAAAAAACTGGACTATTCGTAGTTTTTGAATTCTGCAGCCGAACTTGAATTTGTGCGGTCCGTAGATTGTGATATTAGGGAAACATAGTGAAAGAAGGGATCTTCGGCCGCAAGATAAAATGTGTGGACCGCAGATTTTCCATCACTACCGCGGAACAGCCCTTTTACTGTCATCAGAGAGTCTACACTTTTTGACTCAATGTGCGGCCGCAGGTCTAATTGTGCAAACCGCAGAAAATAGGTTGCGGCCGCACATCAGCCAATTTTCTGTCATTAGAGTGTTGGCAATTTTTAGGATTTAGAGGTGCGGCCGCAAGTGAAAATGTGCACACCACACTTCACTTTTCCGGCCGCAAGTGAAAATGCGTGCACCGCACTTCACTTTTGCGGTTGCAAGGCTAAATTGTGCGGTCTGCAAGTCCTAATATGCGGCGGCAAGAAAAATTGTGCGGACCGCAGATCATTCCCTGCAAGCATGCTCTCACTGTATACCCTCACTGTGTATTCTGGTTTATATCTTACTTGCATAGCTCCTTTGTATGTCTGAACATTGAACTGCAACTAACAATCGCCTTTGCTTGATACAGATAATGGTTCGATCTAGAGGGCGCAGCTACACATCTAAAGGGAGAGGTGAACCCTCTCAGGGTCAAGGCAAGAGTGCCTTGCCCCTTGGCCAACAAAAGACAATTACAAAGAAAGATACAACCGGTAGGGGGAGAGGTGAAGATCTCTCTGACACGAGCTCATATGTCCCGCCTAAAGAAGCATCAGAGGGCAACTCAGCCTCTGTTCGGGAGTAGCAAGCCATACAATCAAGGCCGCCAAGGAGATACCAACTCAGGGACGAGTTTTCCTCATCTCATAGCACTTTTGAGGAATCGGAGAGTGCTAGTCAGGCTTCTGAGCCGTCGGCTACACCTGTCCCTGAGGCACAGGATACACCAGTTCAAGATATCCCCGATGATGGCAGAGGTAGAGATGCTACAACTGCCGACCTTGAAAGGTCGAAGAAGAAAGAATTTTTGGAGGACCGTTTTCTTTGCCTGGCCTCCTTCACCAGCTTTTGTACATGGTGGCCAGTGAGGTCGCTAGCTCTTGGGCGACAGTTTCAGTTGAAAGATTTGGAGAGGTATAACCTAGAGTGTTGAGACAGTTCAAGGAACGTAAGGGATAGATGTGGCTCACTCAAAGTGAGTGGATGCCAAAGAGTACCTTGTCCGTGAATTCTATGCCAATATGGTGCATATCAAAAAGGGGACAAAAGTAACCAAAGTGCATAACCCCAAAGTGAGATTTGGTCAGCATACACTCAACATGTACATGGGCTTCGAAGATGTTGAGCCAAAGGAATATTTGGAGAAGTATGAAATAGGAGATGTAGCCCCGCCTTGGTAGTGGAGATTCTAGAAGCACCAGGGCCACCACCACCATGGATTGCTGATGGGGTTCCTATCCACAGGAGCACTCTAAATTTCAAGGGAAAGGGGTGGCAAACCTTAGTTTGCAACAGACTGGACCCGTGCCAGAATAAGACTTACCTTCAGATCCCTCGGGCAGTTCTGGTTGCTTCTATTATGGCCGGGTACCCTATCAATGTGGGTGTCGTGATATCGGCTAACATCTCAGTGATTGCTCGGTAAGATGACTCGTCCTACCCGTATCCCAACACTATTATAGAATATCTCATAGATGCGAGGGTAGAGCCGAGGGATTATGACACACAGGTGATGCCAAAGAAGCCTTTCACTTGGTATTCACTGATGGATGTGAACAATCCGAAGAAGAAAGTTTAGCCTCCTACCACCGCAGGCCAATCTGATGAGCCAGCTATGGTAGCTACTGAGGCAGTTGATGTTCCATCCACTTCGGGCAAGCCTTCCTTCAGTGTTGCAGCTATGCCTCCGCATCATCCACAACCCCTACTACAGTTCCTGCCACAGCTCCCACCTCGGCTTTGAAGCCAGTGCCTATGCATACTATCCCACTTTCTCCGCTGCGAGTCTCCCAGACATTGGCGAGCCTCAACAACTAGATGCAAACAATCACTGCTAAGTTGTCTGACTTATCCAGTACTATTGCAGCACAGTCTTCTATTCAGGAACCTCAGTTTCCCACGACAGTTGAAGATATATTAAAAAAGCTCCTAGAGAACCAGAACACTATTATGGCTACCTTGGTAAAACACGGGTCAGTGATCGAAGAGCTAGGAAAAGAAGTAAAGAAAATGAGAAAGTCCCATGCCAGCAAGAAGTCATTGGACAAGCTCTGGAGACAGGTGACCGGGCTTGCTATAACCGGAGATCTCCCCTTTGACATGCTGATTGACCCACACCATTCAAGTTGAGATCCTACAGCACCACCAGCACCGGTGGCACTAGCTGGCTAGATTGAGGAGCCAGACCTTGTTGCCGATACTGCTAAGGCAGTACGTCAGATGTTCACCAACCCAGCCACTCCCAGAGTTAAGGATGAGGAGATTCAATTGGATGAGCCTGAGGGCGGTGACATTGCTGGGGACACAGAGATGTCCAAGGAGCCATAGGGAGTTCTCTTCACTCTTTCCCCTCTTTTACTCTTATTTTGTTAAGCATCGGGACAATGCTTATCTTTATTTGGGGGGTGGAGTTTATTGATTATATTTGATACATTGTGAGAAATTTGGCTTGTAATAACTTGATATTATTTTCTCTTTTCTTATTATGTATATATTTTCTCTTTCTCTCATCATGTATATTCATTCTATCATCAGTAGTTTTTTCTTATTAGCTTCTTTATTTTTGTTTTCTATTAGTTCTTTGTTTGATTTAGTAGCTTCTTTGTTTCGATTTAGTAAATTCTTTTTATGTTTAGTAGACAATAAGCCTTTGGTTTTCTTAATGTCACGGTTCTTTCAAGGTACTTGTTGTGTGAACCGGGTGACTCATCTCAACAGTGGATGGCGTGACAACTTTCTTAAGAGAATGATTTTATTTTGTGTTTAGGTAAAAATAGTAGTAGTAATGAATAAAATGACCTAATTAAGTCAAGCTCGAAGAGTCAACCATTCTTCAATTGGAACCAACACACTTAACTACGTGCTTATGGTTAGAGACAAGGTTTTTGAAAGAAATAGCTCTAGTTAGTGACCTTGTGACTCTTGTGTTGACTTTGGCAATCATCGAGTGGTTTAATTGGACCCAGTGATCTTTAAACATGAATGTGGTCGTTGTGGGCCCTCGACTCTGTCCTCTTTAACAATCTGGTTGCGTGAGGGGTGATATGAATTGTTTCTAGTCCAAGTATCCATGTGAAAGGTCTAGAACTTGCCCTGAATGCGTTTCAAGGAGAAATCTTAAGTTTTGCTTGGTTTGAGAAGTGATGTAGGCTCTCCTTGGCCCGTTTGAGTTTTCTATTGCCAACCAATGTCATTATCCCCTTTCAGCCTTTAGCCTTTCTCATTTGATAACCATGTTACAAGCCTTTACCTGTTTTGTTCTGACCCTCTCTTGGCACCCGAGCTTTCCTTAACACTCTTGTGAAACAAATGGCTCAAAACTTAATTTTGGGGAGATACGAGGAACTTGAAAAAGGTATTAAGGTACAAAAGGAGAAAAGATTTGATGAGAAGAAACGACAAGAAAAGAAAATAACAAAAAGAAAAGTGAATAAGTTGAAGGGTTGATGGGATTCAAAGAGAGGTCATGATCCCAAGCATGGAGAAATCAAAAGGGGAGAAAAAGAATGAAATGATCAAGAAAGAGTGATTCTAAACCTCTCTAATCCCCATTGAAAAGAAAGTGCCTCTAAGAATTGGCAAAATGTGAGCCGAGAAATAAAAGATGGAGTGCTTAAGGAAAGGTGTAACCGCTTACCTATACGGTATCCTACCATAACCCAAAAGCTTTCATTACATCCCGAAATAAGTCCTACTTGATTTCAAATCGAGTGAGCTTACATTAGTGGTGATATACATGAGGGGCAAGCCTATGGTACTTGAAGTCATACTTGCGACATTCTCTTGAGAGAGATGAGTGAACCTTTTATAAATCTTTGGATTGAGTGCTAAATTTCTTAAGTGAGCTAGGCAAATGGAAAGTAGAGGAGGAAGATTTTGGAGTCCACCATGGCCTACATGATAGAGCAAGAGTCCTTGATGAGTAAAGTCAATTCTTGAAGCTCAAATGTCACATTAGAACTATATTGCATGAATGTTTACTCGTTGCCTTGTTGATAATACATGAGTAGTGTGGGTAATTGTTGGTCCCAACTGATGTGTGGAAGGCTCACCTTTGACTCGCTGAAATGGCCCTTAACTTTTGGTGGTGGGAACTAATTTATTTGCTTACGAACAAGCAAAGACTTAAATATGGGGGAGTTTATAAGTGGGGATTTTGACTGCTTATTAGCACTTTTTAGCTTTTATTTTAGTTCGAAAGTATTGTGTTCCCGAAAATAATGAATTGTGTAAATTGCAGGAATGCTGGAATTTTGGTCTCCCGACATAAAATTCGACTCAAAAAGGAGTGTTCAGAAGCACAAGGCAATGAAGGGCGCAGAAGCAAAAATGTGCGGTCCGCAGAAGAAATTCGGCGACTATAGAAGAAATTGCGGACCGCATAATTCCATCTGCGGCCACAAACCAAGAAGGAAAATCTAGCAGAACTTTCAGCAATATGCGGACCGCAAACAAATTGTGTGGCCGCAGAACTAGGCTAAGAATCAAAGATCAGAGAGTATGCAAAAAGACCAAGTCCGTGAGCCTTTGTGAAGTGCGGACCGCACAAGAATTGTGGGGCTACAGAAGATTTCCTCACGGCCGCAGTCTAGAAATGTGCAGCCGCGAAAGATTGCCTCGCGGCCGTAGTTCACAAATGTGCAGCCATAGAACTCCTCTTCCTGCCAACTTAATAAATATGTGGACCGCACATGGAATTGTGCGGCCGCAAAACCTCCCGAGGGGCATTTTTTCTGAGATTTTCAGCCTTGTATAAATAGATGAGTTTCACAAATTAGGTCAAGTTTTGGCATACAAGCTGCTATAGCAATTTCTCTTTGCTATTTTATGAAGTTTTAGCTTATTTGAGCATTTTAACATTAGATTTCATCATTTTAATCTTCCATTATGAGTTTAATTAGCTTTTCTTCTCTATTTTCTGCTACTTCCATTATGACTAGCTAGACTTTTACTAGGGTTGTGACCTAACCTAGTGGGTAAACCTTATGGGTATCTAATTTAGTGCTTGTTTATGATTGGGTATTGATTATTTAGCTTAATTCATTCTTCAATTTTAGAATTAATAGTTACAAACATTGATTCATGCCTATTGACTTAGTCTCTACTTGAGAAAGAGAGACCTAGTCTAGGATAACTTAGCTAACAAGGAACTGGGTTAATTAAGACATTGATTAACCTAATTAAAGGGTTCAAACTAGAGATAGTAAGAACCCGACTTGAGCTCATATCAACTATTTTGTTTGATACCCATTTGGACTTGAGAAAGTCAAATTGGGCAAAATCACTCTCTGACCGAGAGGTATTGAGTGGGTAATGTAGAGTTGAGAGCTATAATACACCCTAATCAACAAAATAAGTATAAACGTACTTTTCCCATTAGGCAAACACCTAGGTTATGGTCACAGCCCTAGGCCTTTAATCCAATTGGAAAAACCTAAAAAACATTTATCTAGAATCTAGTTTCTTTATCTTCCATTCATTTAGAGTAATAGTAGAAATAGAAAACAAAACCTTGTTGTGGAAGTGCAATCTTAGATAACACATTTGCTTGCTTCAAATATATACACCTAACTCCCATCATGACTCCTAGTTGGGTAGTTACTATTGCATACGACCATATCATATCTCGTATTAAGGTGTGTTGTGGACGTCACCAATTCTCATATGACGAATAGGGTTCAATATTATTGTTGAAGTCGAATTTACTTCCCACCTTGCATGGTATTATGTTGTTGTGATTTCGTGGTGAGGAAGAGATAAAGCACGAAAGGTGTTGTCGTGCCTTGTTCGCATATTGATATCTTGGCTTGAGTGAACGTGAGGTTCAAGCACAAAGGGTGATGCCATACACATGCTTATTTAGACTATATGGTGAGGATGACAGTAAACACACGAAGGGTGATGCTGTGCACTTGCGTTTATGATATTTGGTGAGGATAAGGGTAAAAGCACGAAGTGTGTTGCCGTGCACTTTGTTGACTTTATGCTTTGACTTGATATTTGAAATATGGACTTGACTTGATGGTTTCTATGCTTATTTTAAAAGAGGTTTACTTGGTGCTTCTTACTTATTGTTCCGTTTGTTTCCCCTTTCTACATGTCCCCACCCCGTTGTTACTTTTGATGCTTTAATTGTTATTTTGTTGCTTTATGTATATAACTGTACAGGCTTTTAGTAGTCTTGTCTTAGACTCATCACTACCTCGTCGGGATTAGGCTCGATACTTACTGAGTACATTGGGTCAGTTGTACTCATACTACACTTCTGCACTTCTTGTACAAATTATAACATTGGTACCAGCAGAGTCCCGAGAGGTACATAGCGAATACCAGACAGTGATTCGAGGTAGAGCTGCATCCCGTTCGCATGCCGTAGAGTCACTTTTCTATATTTGTTGTACTGTTCCATTTTACTTCGAACAGTATTGTATTTAGTTCAGAACCTTGTATTTAGCTGGATTTAGAAACTCATGTACTTGTGACACCAAATCTTGTGGTGGTTTACGTCAGTTATTAATTTTAGAACTTATTATGTTATCCTAGAGTTGTTCTTTTAGTTATGTTATTTCTTTAACTACCAGATGTTTATTGCTTTTATTTTCGTATTATTTGTTCAATTGGCTTACCTATCGAGCGATGTTAGACGTCATCAAAACCTTTATTGGTTGGGATTTTAGGTCGTGACATACCTGTTTTACCAAAAAGTGTTAAACCTTTTCTTAAAACGAATTAATAAGAAAACAGGGTGTGAATCCTAGTTAGATATAATAACTACTAGATCTGAAGACTTAATGCATTAACGATGTAGGATCATGTTCGATAATATTGAATGTTGATTAAGAGTGCTCAATGATTGTCAATGAATGCAATAAAGAAAGACTGCAATGAATGTCGATAATGGAAATTAATGTAATAAGAAGGAACTTGTCACCCAAATTTTAGATGACTTGTATCATTCTCCTTCCTAACAACAATGTGGGAATAATATAAAATGAAGGTGGACAAGAGATCTTGGATCTGGTAAGTAAAAGATATATGTTGAATAATGGAATCAGTGGACGAGACAAGCTTTGTATATTCTCAGTAGTCAACCTTTACAATGTGTTCTTATCCCAAAAGTGAAGATCCCCTTTTTGTTCTTTATCTCTTCTTATTTATAAGGGATATTCCTAAGAAACCCTAAAAGGTACAACTGAAAAAATATCCAATGGAATATTCCTTCTTTCTATTCTAAACTTATTATACCGTTGCTTCCGTACATTCTTTACTTGAACTCGGCATTAATCCTTCTTAAGACGAATCCTCGCCAGTGTGTCGTGGTCGGCATAATCCTCGACCATGTCCATTTGCATTTATTAAGTCCAATCAAAATTTTGACCAATACAGTTAGTCCCTCCGCTTGTTGAGGTCGTGATCTTGGACGTCCTCGATGAGCGAATTCTGTCTACAACCGTTCAGAGGAACTTTGGTCGTGATGATTGAATCAAACCGGTCGAGGTCGAACTGGCGGCATTGTCAACGGGGCTGCGGTTGGTGTGGCTAACATAGGGTGACCTTATTGCCACGCACGTCATCATTACACGTCTTCGCAATGCAGTGTCTGTGCTTCTGTCGCTTCGATTTTGGTGCTATTGACGGCTCTTTGTCTCGATTATGGTGTCATCCAACCCTATAAATAGAGGAGATGGGCTCCATTTTCAAAACTTTTGGCATTTCCATTTTGTATGCATATTGTTCTTCTTTGATCTTCTTCTCTGATCTCCACTTCTTATTTCTTGCAGCTTCTTAAGTTCCAGTGCCTGATTTCTTTCCCGATTGATATCTTCTTTCTCCGACTTTGCTCAACACACTTTACTATGGAAATATGTCAAATTCCCCTCATATTCACGACGGAGTCTCCGATGCCACTCCTAAAATCGGTGGCCATTCCTCCCGGCGGTGAGGAATCCATAGTTGAGGAGGAAGAAAGCTTCCCCACTGTGGAGGAGGTGGTTCCCAAGAATCCTTCAGTCAGAAATGACTTTCCAAAAGAACCTGCTCCCGCTCCTGCTCAGGAGCTTTCTAAGATGGGGTCGTATCAAGTAGCCGACCTCCGGTCCAAATATCATATTCCTTCTCACGTCAAAATTGTTCCGGAGGGAGGCGACATAGGATAGGTTCACCGACCCAGATATTGTGCTTTCTACGTTTATCAGTTCCTAGTTGGTTATTCTCTTCCACCATTAGCGGAGGAGTTTTGCCACTTTTACAACGTCTGCCCAGCCAGCTCTCTCCTTATTTATATAAAGTTTTTCTCATGCTGCGAAGTATGCAGAGTTGGCTGACTGTGAGGTCAATATCTGCCATCTGTTGGATCTATTCTCGCCCAGTTTATATAGAGGCACATTGATACATCTGCGACATCGTGGGACCAAAAGGTTGGTGGCTGGGATGGATAATAAGGCGAACCAGCGGTTCTGGCATAAATACTTCTTCATCAAGACCGAGCATCTGGGGGAGAATCCGACCGGGTACCCCGAGCAATGGAACTATAATCGTAAGTATCTTGCCATATGTTCATTATTTTCTCTTTTCTTCCTCTTCTTCTTTCATTTTTGACCCACTCACGGCTTCCCCATTTCCAGCTGAGAGACTTGCACCTTCTCTTCTCTTCGATGTTGAAGATTGGGTGGCTCGCGTGTTTCCCCACACCATGGGAATTCGGTATTGGACGTCCTTCCACAAGCGCTTTGGACCCAAGACTTTATCTGGTAAGTGTTATTTCTACCTTCCAGCTTATTGTCGTTCACTATCGCCTTTTAATGTGACCTTCCTTGGGTGTTAGGTCGGCGAGCTTCCAAAAAGGCGAAGGCTCCAGTGCTTGTATTTCTCCAGGCTGTCGCGATGGCTAGAATGCAATTTGTATTGGCCGAGTCCGCATGGGAGGGGAGGGGGGTACTCTAGTTCCGCCGTCGGGTGAATCCGCCCCACGGGCAGCCATCACCTCTGCTGAGACCTCTAATTACCTCGCTTTGCATCTAGCTGATGAGTCATCTCATAAAGAGGAGGAGGCGGTACCTAAGAAAAGACGGAGGGTGGAGATTGGAAGGGCCGATGTTGCTGATACCGAGTCGGAAAGGCCCATTGGTTTGGATGCGGGGAAGGCTCCCTTACCGAACGTTGAGGCTGCTCCTATGCCGGCTATCATTATGGAGGAAAGATGGCCGAGGCGACCTACGAAAGAAGGGAATCTACTCGGGTAGTCGAAGTCGGCTCATATTTAGCGGATAGAAAGGACAGAACCGTCCTCGTAGAAGATAATGGGTCGGGTTCTGATGTCGACCCTGAGGAAGTGCGTGCGTTTGAGGAGAGGTTTACCCGAGTGGAGATAAGGATGGAGGGACCCGATCGGCACATAGTCATCCCCGTAGATTACGACCTCTTGGCCAAGTCAGAATGGGCGGTGTCGGCCTTCGCTCGCCTATGCGGAGCTTCTGAGAATAGGACGCTACAAATGCTGAAAGATGCGGATCTGTCGTTGGGTATATCTGGCATGGCCTTGCGAGTAAGTTTGCTTTTCCCATGTTAGGTTAAGTTTATTTCGTATGTGTAACTTGCTTACACTGACCTCTCCTCCTTTTTTTTGCATGTCAGACCCTTATTCTGGAGATTAAGCGCGGCCGGCAGGAGGAGTGGAGGACGACTAATTTTAAGAAGATGACATCCAAGTACAGAGAGTACCATTCCAAGCACCAAACGCTAGTCGACTTTCTCAGCCAGGATGGCCAGTTTTAGTCGCTCCATGATGGGCTCAAGCAGAAAAATAATGAGCTAAAGAAGAAGGATGAGGAGCTAATGGTGTGGGACGAGGAACTTTTGAGGGCCATCAGCAGGTGCAGCGTGGAAGCGCTAAAGGCTAAGGAGGACGAGCTCGAGGTGAGCAAGGGAGTGATGGCCGAGAATACTGACCTTACGTGTATGTGGCGTCTTTGACGATTGAACTTGAGCAGAGGGAGGCAAGGGCCGTCGACTGGAGGAATGAATTGAGTGTCATGATCAAAGAGTTGGGTCGAGCTGAGAAAATCAAAATGGTCGCTGCGATTGAGGCAGCGGCCCTAGATGACGCCCTCCGTGTTTGCAGGTCCGAGCGGGCTACTGAGGTTGAAACGTCGGTGCTTAAGGAGGCGAGTTTGAGGAGCGGATCATGTATTTGAAGGTAGAGTTGTTTGAGTTAAATGAGTAAGTCATCGTCCTAAGGGCCGAGAAGACACAATAGCAGGAACAGCAGTCTACATCTCATACTTCCGCCGATCCCGGTGTATCACGGGAGTTGTATGAAATGTGGGTCCATGCCGAGGCTCAACATGACGTGTACAAGTCTTTGAAGCTTGTCGGGAAGGTTTCCGAAATGGAGCTTGAGGGCGTCCGTGTCAAGGCATGTGTAGCTCGTGAAGCTTGTGGTTACGACCCCGGTACACCGGGCGGGGATGATGATGACGACGCTGTAGATGGGCTTGCCTCTGATCCTTGGTATGATGATGAGTATGCTGATGGGAATGATGTGGCGTGAAGCTTTTGTACTTAGTTTTTTTTTGGTTTGCTATTTTTGTGAGGGCGTCCTCGAGCCCTTTGAAAAAAGTATTATAATCCAATAATTGAAATGGAACAATTGCCTTTTTGCTATGTATTTTCGGATTCCCATTCTTTTTTTCTTCTCGTTTGCTATGTGGGAAAGTCCCTGATTTTTTGGCCGTTTGCATGTAATGTTGATTTTGGCGGAGTCAAACATAGACCGGCTTGAGGTCGAATATTAGTTAGCTCGAATGAGGTCAAGGTTTGATTTATTCAAACGAGGTCGAAAATAAAATAATTTGAGCGAGGTCGAATGTAAAGTAATTCGAGCGAGGTCGATTGTCAAATAATTCGAGCGAGGTCAAATGTAAAGTAATTCGAGTGTGGTTGAATATCGAATAATTCGAGCGAATATCGAATAATTCGAGCGAGTCGAATGTAAAGTAATTCGAGCAAGGTTGAATGTACGATGTAAAATGATTTGGTGGAGTTGTGCAAAAATGTTGCATGCTGCTTTGTTTATTTCATTCATTGGAGAATATTACATGTTTCTGTTTGTTCCATACATACATTTGAGAAGTTCCAATCTACCTAGTCCCTTCATCGCTCGGCCTGGAGAAGTAGTCGATAAGTAGGGCGATGAATTATACTTGAACTTCGAGACGTCCCCTTCGTCGCCTCATTAAAAACCTCCCCAATAAAACCTAATAGGGATAAAACATAGGTGAGGGAAAGAGAGTACGACTTGGAGGGCGTCCGTTCTCAGAAGTTGAAGTATTTGAGATGGGTGACGTTCCTATTGTTTGGTAGTAGCTTTCCCTCGATTGTTTCTAGTTGGAATGATCATTTGTTTGCTGCCGCCGTGATTTTGTATGGCCCGTCCCAATTGGTTCCTAGTTTACCTTATCTTCGGTCTTTGCTCGCCTGTGTTTTGTCCTTGAGTACAAGTCCCCGACTTTGAGTGGTCTTACTTTGGACTTTTTGTTGTAATACCGTTCTGCTTGCTATTTTTGGGCTATCATCTTTATGTGTGCCATGTCTCTTCGCTCCTCCACTTCGTCACGGTCTTGCTTTCTGTTCTCGTTGTTGCGTGGTCCGCTCTCATTGGAGTATCTCAAACATGGTTCCCCGACCTCGACTGGTATTACTGCATCAGTCCCATAGACTAGTGAATATGGCGTTTCTCCTGTGCTTGTTTTTAGCTCGGTGTGGTATGCCCATAGCACTTCTAGTAGTAGTTCCGGCCATAGTCCCTTGGCATCTTCGAGTTTTTTCTTCATGATGTTTATTATTGTTTTGTTGGAGGATTCGTCTTGGCCGTTGCCTGCAGGGTGATATGGCGTGGAGAGTATTCGCTTGATGTGCCATTTCTCGAAGAATTTGGTGTTCTTTTTCCCAGTGAACTCGGGTCCGTTGTCATAGCTGATTTCTTTGAGGATGTCGAAGCGGCATATGATATTCCTCCATATAAATGTGATAACTTCCTGTTCGCATATTTGGGAGAATGCACCTGCTTCTACCCATTTGGAAAAGTAGTCAACTAAAACCAAAAGGAAACGTACATTACCTCATCCCGCTGGGAGTGGTCCCACGATTTACATTCCCCATTTGATGAATGGCCATGGCAATGTGATCGAGTGGAGGAGCTCGCCCACTTAGTGTATCATAGAAACGTATTTATGGCACTGCTCGCACTTCTTGACGAAGTCGGCGGCTTCCTTCTTCATGGTAGGCCAATAATAGCCTGCTTGTATGAGGCATCTGACGATGTCTCGGTTGGCGGTATGGGAACCGCAGTGGCCTTCATGTACTTTCTCGTGGACGCGTCTTGTTTGGTTTGGCCCTAGGCATTTCACCAAAGGACTGCCAAATGTTCTTTTGTATAGGTTGTGGTTTATGATGTTGTATCTGGCCGCTTGCATTTGAAGATTTTTGGCTTCTGTTTTGTCTGATGGGAGTATTCCCTCCTGCAAATATGCTATAATACGGTTGCGCCAGTCCCAAGTTAAATTTATAGAGTGTACCTCAAATTGGTTTATTGACGAGTGGAGGAGGGTAGCCACATTTTCTTTTCTACTTATCTTTTTTGTTGCTGCTGCTAACTTGGCGAGGCCATCTGCCTCGATGTTTTTGCTCGAGGTATTTGGTCAAGTTACATTCATCGAATTCCGGCAGTAGTTTATGAATTTTTGCCTGTTACTTTTGTAGCCTCTGCTCTTTGATTTGGAAAGTCTCTGTGACTTGGTTGACAACGAGTTGTGAGTCGCATCGGAGGACGACTCGTCGTGCTCCGTACTTGAGAGCTAGCTTTAGTCCTGCAATTACGGCCTCGTACTCAGCCTCAGTTAGTCATATCGGGGAACCGTATGAACTGGCGGATGACTTCACCTGTTAGGACCTCGAGACGAATCCCATTCCAGATCCTGATGTGTTAGAAGCGCCATCGGTGTATAGGACCCATAGGTCGGGTAACCTGGGATAGGTACGAGAAGTTTTCCTGCTCGACCTCAAGCATTATTTTGGCGCTAAAATCGGCGACGAAGTCAGCGTTTACCTACGATTTTATCGATGTTCACGGCTGATATGTTATATCGTGCTCGCTCAATTCTATGGCCCACTTGGCCAATCTCCCCGATAGCTCGGGTTCATGTAGGATGCTCTTTAGAGGGAAGGTCGTGACCACCGATATGGGGTGATATTGAAAATAGGGTGTAAGATTTCGTGAAGCTATGACCAATGCCAAGGCCAACTTTTCGAGATAGGGGTACCTTGTTTTGGCGTCGACCAGGGTTTTGCTAATGTAATAGATTGGACATTGTGTACCTTTATTTTCATGGACCAGCACTGCACTTACTGCGACCTCTGATACGGCCAAGTATATCAGGAGGCGCTCGCCGGGTTCTGCTTTGGCGAGCAGCGAGGGCGAGGACAAGTATGCCTTTAGTTCTCTTAAGGCCTCGATGCATTCTGAATTCCATTGGAGTCCGTTTTCCTTTTTAAGCACGTTGAAGAATTTGTGGCATCTGTCAGAGGATCGTGAGATGAACCTCGACGGGGCAGCTATACGGCCAGTTAGTTTTTGTACCTATTCAAGGGTGAATAATACATGCGCCACTCTCGTCGTCTACCATTATTCTTTTTACATCAGTATCTAAAATACGTAAAGTAATGACAAGAGCATCAAAGTGAGGAAAGATCAAACCGTGGGTATCTGACTTATCGAAGATGATACTGTCTTCGAGGTCATCATATCGTTCATGGGTGATCGACCGCTTCAGTTTATGTGTGGTGGTGAACTTCACGTGATTTATTGCTGCTTCATCGCCTCCGCCGATGATCATTTGGATGGTGCGGGTGGGGGATGGTGTCTTTGGAGGGCCTTGGTGTTGTTCTCATCCGCTGCCGAAGTTGGCTCTTCTTCGGTCGCTCATCAGCTCCCTTAGGTGTCCTTTTTGAAGCATGTTCACCACTTCTTGCCGCAGGGATATGCAGTCTTCAGTCTAGTGCGCACACTATTTCTGAAGGGGAAACGCAAAAATTCTGAGCAAATAAGAGTGGAGGCATACCTCTTTCATTTCGCTGAGTCCCTGTATGTGGCCTGGACGACCCTTCTGTATGGCGAGGAGATGGTGGGATGGTCGTTCTGACATATGGTTGGTGCCTGTCCCGGTTGAGGCATGGGCCTGAATGGTCTCTTTGGCCGTCATAACGGTAGTCTTTCCTCAACTCTGTTTGGACTGACGTTAGCCGTTGCGTTGGACCATTGAGGTCATCCTCGTCTGCTCTCACCTCGGCACAATAGGTGTTGTGAATTTCTTCCCAAGTGGTGGGAGGGTATTTCCTGAGTCTGCTTAACAACTTTCTGGTCGCCCTCGACCTACTCCTGTTCAACCTATTTTGGAAAGCTGCCACTGCCATCCCTTCTAATACGTTTGGCATGTTCATTCTTACTTTGTTAAACCGGGCGAGGAAGCCCCTGAGTCCCTCGCCAAGTGATTGTCTGACGGCAAATATGTCATTCACCCTGGCCTCCGCTTTCTTAGCCCAGGTGTGGGCGGTGATGAACTTGTCGGCCATTTCCTCGAACGTTGTTATTGAACGTGCTGGTAATTGTGAGTACCATGTTAAGGCTCCCCCTATTAGGGTTTCGCCAAACTTCTTTAGCAACACTGATGATACCTGCTCTTTTGAGAGGTCGTTGCCTTTTACTGCAGTGACATAATGAATGATGTGATCTTCGGGGTCTATTGTGTCGTAGTATATCTTCAAATATGGTGGCATTTTGAAGGTCTTGGGTATGGCGTGTGGGGCTGCCTCCTCGCTGTAAGGTTGTTCGACGAACCGGTCGACGTCCCGTTTTGGTAGCAGTTTCGGGGCGCTCGGTATCTTATCAACCCTTTCATGCTCCATCATTTGATCGCAGAGCGCTTTATTCTCATTCTCCATTTCTTTCATTTTCTTTAGAATGGCCGCAAGTGCGTTAGTACCTGCATCAACAACAGTGTGAGTGTTACCTGTTGGGAGAGGAGTGGGAGCGGGTTGCTCGTTGGCGGTTGCTGTGGTATCCGCTCGTGCGGCGCTTCTACTCGCCCCTTGAACGGGTTTGTCGAGTATGTTATTTAGAGTACTTGTCAACCACGCCTATAGAAGTTTTTTCACTACTGATAGCGCTTCCTCAGTTGTGGATGTGGAAGCTCCCCTTTCGTGTGAAGTGGTTACACTTCCATGAGGGGAAGGTGAGTCACTCCGCCTGGGTGTAGCGCTCGGCGTCACATTCTCCTCGTCTTCTCTGTCAACCTCGTCGATGGTGTTCAAGAGGTTGGCAGTGACGTCCACAAGTGCTTTCAGTCTTTCATCTCCTTTTCCTGCCATTGTTAGTTCGTGCAAACGAGAAAAAGATGGCTGCTGTCGTTTTCTTTTTTTTTTAATCTAGAAGAAGCTAAAACTTTAACTAGAAACTCCTCACAGACAGCGCAAAAATTGTTTTACCAAAAAAGTGTTAAACCTTTTCTTAAAACGAATTGATAAGAAAACAGGGGGTGAATCCTAGTTAGATATAATAACTACTAGATCTGAAGACTTAATGCATTAACGCTATAGGATCATGTCCGATAATATTGAATGCCGATTAAGAGTGCTCAATGAATGCAATAAAGAAAGCCTGCAATGAATGTAGATAATGGCAATTAATGTAATAAGAAGGAACTTGTCACCCAAATGTTAGATGACTTGTATCATTCTCCTTCCTCACAATAACGTGGGACTTTATTCATACACCCCCAAACACCGGAGAGGGATAGTAATAGGATCTCTAAACTCCTCTTTGGGCATGTAATATCTTTGCTCGCTTTGAAAACTCATTCGCTCTAAGAAGCGCTGCTACTCGGCCTACTCCTAATGTTTGGCACTGGTACTTAATAAATATTGTGCTTTAACTAACCCGAAAAAAAAAAAAGGGTGTGGGGGGGGGGGGGTGGACTCTTGAAACATTTAAGACTTCGAGAAAGCACAGTCATGTACATTGCTTTTTATATTTTGAATATTGAAAAAAAAGACAAAAAAGAAAAATCTCACCCCTCAAAGAGAATAGGAAAAACAAATTTCGTATTACTTTTCGATGTGTAGTAGGTACTAAACTTTCAGTCTCTTAAATAAATGGCTTTCAATTAGCAAAGAAACAAATCTTTCATTCTTACGTTAATAATTTTGATGCCCCACAAAAAATATATTACATTATTTTAGGGATGGTAATGGAACGATGCGGATTGGAACCTATGTGCATCGGGTCGGGTTTGTGACTTTGCAGGTATGGTGCGTGGCAGTTTGAATTTCTTTAGAAAAGAATCTTGCGGGTTGACACGGGTGTGGCTGCAGCTTTGGCAAGCTAGAAACATATACTGATTCAAGATATTACACTGATGCTTATAACAATCTACTAGTGTTATGCTATACATTATTTTACCTATAAGGTTACCTGGTT
Organism: Nicotiana attenuata; assembly: GCF_001879085.1. Taxonomy (NCBI): domain Eukaryota; kingdom Viridiplantae; phylum Streptophyta; class Magnoliopsida; order Solanales; family Solanaceae; genus Nicotiana; species Nicotiana attenuata. Next base: position 263,720 of record NW_017670841.1, on the reverse strand, counting down.
TCTTACCGTTATAAATAAGATGAACTGAGAGTTATTTGTACTTTTCCTTTCTCCATGATTTGGGGATTGAAGTTTAAAACAATTCATTGCGACATGAATAAAAATGTTAAACAACCCAACTGTATTTAAAAAGATAAAAACTCAAACAGAAAACTCATTGACTTGAAAACAGTCTTCCTAAATTGCAAACAATTAGTGGGAAAAAAAAAATGATAACCTAACTTGAATATGGTAACAACTGCAAGACACATGGTTTCGTTAGGGAGGTGCTTGTCAGCTTGTGTAGGACTTGGGTTTAAACTAATTAACACTATTTCAGGAAAATGAAAAAGAAGTTCATGAATCTCATTTTTATTATCAAATTCATTCAAAAAAGAAAAAATAAAGAAAATTTAAGCGGAGTGGGGCGGGTGCGGGTTTATGTGGGACAGTTGAAAACAGTAAATTATGTGAGGGGGTGGGTCACGAAAAAATCTTCACGGGTTTATACAGGTTTGCCCCGAACGGCCTAACTGCATCGCACCGTTGCCATCTCTAGCCTATTAATTCTGTAACAGCAAGACCTTCACTTTAATCTATATCTATATCTATATTATATTAAAAGGAGAGTAGTGAAGCATGTGGTTAAGCCAAGTGTCAAGCTAAAATGAAGTCACTTGGCAATTTTAAGACAATATTAAAAATTTAAATTATAAATGGAAACATATTTAATACAAGTAGTTTAATGAATCTTATACATAATTTAAATAGATCTTAGAAAAATCTAATTTATATATCTATTTTTATATTTTTATTTATATTTATATTTATATTTATATTTATATTATATTGTATCTAT